>NC_056737.1:1624269328-1624475005 GCF_019279795.1 Protopterus annectens
TAGGACAGCTGAACTTTATTTCTGGTTAATCAGAGTTTCCTTAACTGATGGCAGGTGTGTACCCAAGAAGACTAAATACTGTAATTAAATCAAAAGATGCTTCAACAACGTATTAGGTTAAGGGTGTGCACACTTGTGAAACCAGCTTATTGTACTTTTTTTATTTTTTATATTTTCCCCTAACAGATTTGTTTGTTTTTCAATTTAATTGTACAGGCTATAGGTCACATTAAAGGTGGGAAAAGTTTTGAAATGATTTATTGTGGTCTCATTTTTTTAATATCACAAAACCTGTCATTTTAACAGGGGTATGTAAACTTTTTATATATATATATATATATATATATCTATATATATATATGTACTTGCACACACACACACAGACAAATACACGGATTCACTTTACATGCTTGAAATTCTGAAATATAGAACTTCAGAATCTCGAGCCCATAAAGTGGAAATCCTAAAAGATCGAAAACCCAGAAGCGCGAAATTCAAAATCTCACATTTTGGAGATGTTGAATTAGTGGTTCTGGTGTTGCGCTGTGTTCAAGGATTCAGGTAAGTGTTTGTTTTAAGGGTTTTGGGTAGGGGCTGTAGCGTGTGTTAGTGTATTTTGTTACTGTGATGTGTGTGCGCAATGGGAATGTAGCTTGTGTGGTGGTGTTTCGTATGTTTGTGTATGTAGAGCGACCCTTGGAGGTAGTATATTTAAGTAGTGGGGGTAATGGGGGGCAAAGCGAGGCTTGCCCCCTTCTTGTATGTAGGATAGGGTTGTGTGTGTGTGTGTGTGTGTGTGTGTGTGTGTGTGTGTGTGTGTGTGTGTGTGTGTGTGTGTGTGTGTGTGTGTGTGTGTGTGTGTGTGTGTGTGTGTGTGTGTGTGTGTGTGTGTGTGTGTGTGTGTGTGTGGATGAATTTCACGTGTGTGTGTGTGTGTGTATTTATATATATATATATATTTATATATATATATATATATATATTTATATATATATATATATATATATATATGTGTGTGTGTGTGTGTGTATATATATATATATATATATATATATATATATATATGTGTGTGTGTGTGTATACATATATGTATGTATTATTTTGTGAGAGAAGGGAAATTGAGTAATATTGTAGCATTTAAATGACTGAATTGTAGAAATACTGTGCAGAAAGTAATATCTTTCTTGGAACGTATTTAGGAAAATGGGGATGGATGTAGAGAGTAGAGTGAAGTCATTTTAATTTGTAGAAGGGTGAATGATGCATCAAACATACACTACAATAGTAGCAAATATTGTGGTTGTATTAAAGGTTACTTAAGGCAGGCATTGGTAGACCACCACTTCACTGAGATAATGAGGAGTGTCATGGAGTTGTTTTTGTTCTTTCGGCTTTTCCCGGTTAGGGGTCGTCACAGCGGAACTCCGGTCCGCTAATGATTTGGCAGTAGATTTTTACGCTGCTGAAGTGCCAGCTCGATGACCAGCCTTCAACAAAGGCACGCTCATTCATGCATGTCTTTCGAATGCCACTCGACCCCCGGGAGGACATGCAGACTCCACGCAGAAGGTGCTCCAGCTGAAAATCGAATGGGAGAACCTCTTGCTGTGAGGCGACAACGCTAGCGAAGGGTGCATAAAAGTACTGAAAAGAAATAAAGAAGGTAGGCCAGATGGCATAAGAAGCAAAATATGCTTACTACACCAACAATTGGACTGTAATATTAATAGATTTGTTTAAATTCATCTAAAGAACAAATATTTTCCCTGATTCATGAGCAGGAGGGATATTAAAGCTTAACTGTGATATAAACTTATTATCCTTGCAGAATGCGGATAACTCTCAGAAATGTTTACTTTAGTATCATCAAAGTTAAGAAAGCAGTGGAGTCAAACTGGACTACTTAGAGTCATGTTTGTGTATACTGCTGGGTAATGTACAACACACATAATTGTTTTAAAGAAATGTTCTTACAAAGTATGCATTTTAAACAATAAGCAATAAAATTAACAGTACTTATCTGTCATTTTTTTTTTGTGTTTCTGACATGCCTACTCTTAAAATAATTGTGTCATGATTGCAGAATTACCTTCTGCAATTCGTTTGAAATAAACGTACTAAACTATTCCTTTCAAAATATTTGCATTTGCCGTATAGTAGGTCTGTGTGTGAGAAACAGTTGTAAATGGTCTCTTACAGTTCTAAGAATCTCATGTATATAGGTTATATAGTGTTTTTTTTTTCATCAGGGAATTACGTCTGATCGATACTGAAGAATTTCATAATCATCAGGAGTCCCTAGAGCTGAATGTATTTCAGAACCTAATTGTGAGACATATTGAGTCTGCCAAGGAGAAGCTGTTTAAAAAGTATGTAAAGTTGTTTTTTTTCTTATATAAAAATGTTTTATTAATTTATTTTAAACTTTTTAATTAAAATGTTAATCAAATTTTTATTTAACTTTCTGCAACTATGCAGTTTTTAGATTTTTGGATAGGCAGGCAATATTGTGAAGTTATTCTGACAGAACATCTCATGTGGTGTGAAATACCTAACTCCTGGTAAATGAGACAATGGCACCATAGTTGCTTCAGAAAAGCATCTTAAGTGTATTATAAACATCTTTAATTGACCAAATAAATCAGTAAGTTACTTTTGTTGCACTCTAAGATCTGCTTTAATGCAGTTAAACTGCTTAATTGCATTACTGGATGCACAACTTTTAGTTAACCATGCAGATCAGTCTGCCACTCTAATACACCTCAGCTTAGCAGATACTGTACAGACAAGCTGTTGCTGTAGCGAACACACTTAGGCAGGGTGCTGGTAGTTTGTCTCCTTATGTAAAAAGCACTAATGTGTGTCATCTGATTGCAAACATATGTAATACTCTGCAAAAATGTGACTGAAGATTTGGTTTAGCTACAGGTGTCAAAAGAGCAATCAGCAGAAATTAACAGATCATTATGCAGTACATGCAGAGATCAAAAATAAGATGCAAAGGACAATTTTGGTACTACTCTAAAAACATAAGGTATGTTTCTGCGGGGGGAAACAAAGTTCAACGCATGAAAATTGTGCTGGTTGCTTGAGTTCCGGTTAACTGAGAGTTTACTGTATTATCTTTAAAATGTCATTTAAAATTATTCTGAGGTGAAGGAATGGTTCAGCAAGAAAATATCATTGGAAGTGCTGAGAAAAGATAGAAAACAAACAAATTAAAGTTTAAAAAAACTTTTAAAACTACAAGAGCTTGAAAGACAATGCCTGATATACTATAGATATATGGAGATGAATTCTGAATCAGAAAAAACAGTTTCTGGCAAAAAGATTTTTGATTACATAGTAAGGAAAAGGGAATCAAAGTAGCAATAGAATAGAGTGAAACCAGCAACAACTGAAGTGGACATGGACCTGTGAATAAATGTTAAATGATGTAAGTTAGGCAAACAACATCAGAAAGCAGCAAGGAAGTCTGTTATGTTTTTTGAAATATATAGGAAGAGGTATTACTAGCAGATAGCAAGATGAATTATCCTACTCTGTAGAGCATTGATCTGGTCCTTCTATTGTAATGAGTGAATTTCCTGCAATCTTAACTTTGCAAACTATAGTATAAAGGTATTTCAGAGAGGGTACCAAGACTAGTAAATGGTCTCAACCAAAAGGTAGTAATAGTCCAGAAAAGTTTAAATGTATATAACTTTACAGAAAGGGCAGAGAGGGTGAAGTGAATTCAATATATAAATAGCTCATATTGGTCGATAAGATTTCATAAGATGCATTATCATGATGTTAGAATGAAACAGCCTTCCAGAAGATGTAGTAGGGTTAAAAATAATAATGGAATTCAAAAATGCATTGGGCAGACAAAAGGATATTCTTATATGATGGAAGAAATAAGATGCATATTTTACAAGGTCTGCCCCTTATAAGGGAAATGCCCAGATTATGGTTAATAAGTCATTCTAATCTGCCATTAACATACTTTTTGATAGCTGATTTAGCTACAGCGAAGGCTAGCAACTTTAAATGTAGTGCTGGAGAAAAACTAATTCCTTTAGGTTAGAATTTACTCTAAAACAAGAGATTTTGACCTCCTGCATGCAGAATATAGCAGTAAAAAATAGGTATCAAAAGAGCAGCTGATGATCATTATTAGATCACTGTTACAATAGCTTGAGCTTTATATAATGTCCTTCAAGGATTAGACCAGCCATATAGCTTCCAAAGCATTAGGGCACCTTCTTATAGCTCCAGAGAGCAGTATAAAATCAAGTGGCTAGGGCACATTCTTGCTGTTAAGTGTGTTCTTCCCTGCAGGGTTTAAGTGATGAATGATTGGCTAGACCTTCACAAAAGCTGGGCATTTAAGTAGCCTGTGACAGATATTTTTAAATTTTACCTCAAATATGACATTTTTGATCATAACTCCTTGTGGGAAATGGGGCTAGCACTTGTGGTCTGGGGGTTGTCATTAAAAATATTTACCTCAAAACTTATTTTTCCTGTCTAGTTGCTTCATTGACTATCCTAAGCTCTGCTACCTGCTTGTCAGACACATTTTTTGGTAGACAGATGGTCCTGTGTCTGTTTGGAGATTCCATTATTATTTATCATATTTTGTGAGGAAATATGCTACTTTTCTGTCAAAAAGTGTTGTTAGGGACTGAGGCTAGTGTCTTTCTTTGGGGGTTGTTACTGAAAAATATTACCTCAGAACTTAAGGGTTTTTTTTGGCTAGTGGTAAGATCAATTCTTCAAGGATCCAGTGATCCATTTGTCAGACACCACTTTTTTAGACAGATGGCCCTGGGGAGTCTCTTATAATTTAGCATTGTTTTTCAGGAAAAGTGTTATTTTTCTTTTTAAAATGTTGTTAGGGGCTGGGGATGGTTTGTTCAGTAGTTGTCACTAAAAACAAACTTTACCTCAGAACTTGCCTTTTCTTCAAATCTGTACTAATTGCTTGTCAGACACCTTTTAAAACATGGACCTGGGTCCCAATTACTCGATAATTCCCTCCCTGAGCCACAGAAAGAGGATATCCAGGGGGCTTCAGTCTTGACTCCCACTTCCCCTTCACTTCAGCTGCTGCTGGGTGATTCCACTGTGGCCATCTATTGTTTCTTGGACCACTCATCACTTTATCTTTGTCCCCCTGGTGCTGTTCCTTGGGAAGACAGTAAGGACCAGGAGGCAGATACCTCCTGGGTGGCTTTTCAGCTGCTGTTGACAGGTGATGGCATCATTGAGGACAGGATCAGGTGATGCTCCTTCATTAATTCATTATGTGGACCTTCATTGCTGCGGAAGGGCCATCCTTTGAGTCACTGTTTTTCTGATGGGGACTCTCAGAATAAAGAAACATAAGGATAAATATTTATCTTCTCTTAAAGCAGGTTAGGAGGATTTGGCTGGGCTTTACTAAAGGTTTACTTAAAGCCTTACAATCTTAACATGCTTTGTCTTTTCCCTCATTTAAAAGGAAAAGATTTTCTTCTCTCTTAAATGTTTATCCCCAGTCTGAGTGCACAAAATTAGACTGTGTTTCTCAAATTCCCACAACACGGTCTGGGGACTCTTCAGGTTCCCTCATGAAAAGATTAATTTGTCTGATAAAATATATGTCATATCCTACAGTAAATTTTCAAAATCAATCTATCAAAATAATTAGAGCAGTTGGCCCCATTCATTCTGTCAAGCTGAGAAAAGCCTTGACAGGTGTGGGAAGAAAGTTTGTACTACTTCCACTTTAGCCTTCAGAATAGTAAATTGTCAGGCTCAAATGTCTAAAGTTTCTTCTGGTTTCTTTTGACAGTATGAGAAAATTAATTGCTCCCCCTTTTTCCAGAGACTAAGATATCATTGAATTCATTAGTATCCTTCTTGCCTTAGTTAACCAAATATGCTGTAAAATGCATCATACCTGTCAAACTGCAGACTGTGAAAATAGGAACAAAGACCTTTGAAAAGTAAGAACATCCAGACAAACATATTGTCAGTAAATTAGTATAACATTTCAGTACCACATAGCACACAACTCTTCCTGCTTCCAGTAAGAATGTGGGATACTACACGTTTAAAAAACAGAGTCACAAAAATGATGAAAAGTATAAGCATATTATCAAAGAGACCATGTAAAATCTGTTTACCTTAATTTTGCAAAATTCTTCCACACAAGGTCATTGTTGGTTTTTCTTAGAAAGGAGATTTAAGATGGTAGTCATTTGTCTTTAAATTGTTGGTACTATGGGTATGTAGGTTATGTAATATAGTTGTCTGTGTGTCAGACTTCTTTAAAACAACATGTGTGATGAGGGTATTAGAAAATTGGAAGAGGGGGTAAATCAATCCTAAAAATAGGAACATATATCCAGAAGTAAGAATGTCATGTACAGGGGTAAATTAGGCCCCAAAATAGGAACCTGCCTCCAAAATAGAGACAGTTGAGAGGTCTGAAGTGTGCTCATGACACTGGTAATGGTATTTCTAGAGCAGCTGTCTGCTTTCTCAGAGTTTACCACAGAATGTCAAAGCTGCGATCTTGAATGCTTTTCTGGATAGAGAGGTATTATTTAGCCCTTCTTCTGTTGAGGTCCATAAAATATTAGATGAAAGGAGAAAGGATGTTTCAGGGGGTTATCTGGATTTTTCAACCCTTCTTGACAGAATAAAATGTCGTCTTCTAGTGTAGGTTATTTTTTCCAGGTTAACAGAATCTGTGTTTCCAGCAAGGCACAGCAGGCAAATTAAAATTTAAAAATTTCAAAAAGCTGTGACAGGAAGGTTCAAAAAAGAAAAGAAGACCCTTCCAAAACCGAGGACAATCCAAGAAAATAGACTGACTGTAATTTGCTTACCCAGCCATCCTGGCAATCCTGTAAAGCTTCCTCTGTGGCACCAGATAACTTCAGTAACTTAGGTTTTGAGAACCATTTAAAAAGGCTACAACAGACAGTGGGAGTCATTTCCTCTTTTTAGGAAAGTCCTGTTCATCCAGGCAATAACCATGCAACTTCCACCCTGTTCTAGATCAGATGCTATACAAGTGGCCATTGACCTGGTCTTCCACAACTGAGAGGGAAAGGATTTTATGCAAGAATCCTTCTAGTCCAAAATGAAGGAAACCAGAGACCTCTCCTAAGCTCTTCATTCTAAACCTTCACGTCATGGTTTCAGTTTTCTGCTTTGCCCTCTGATTTGTCAACAGCTCTGAGTGTTTGCAAAGTGCCTAGCTCCTGTAATAGAGCATTGCTGGCTGCAGAGCACTCACATTTTTCCATATTTAGATCATTGCCTTATTTTTCAAGATTCTTTTGCAAGTTATCAAGAATCATTGGCTTAGGTTTTCAGGTGAACTTAGAGAAATCTCTCATCCAGTATCACAGGGTAGTGTTTCTGGGATGTTTGCTAGACACATTTTTCATGAAAGATTTTCCTCCTCAGGACAAAGTGGAATTTACTAAGAACAAATGATCTTCATATTGATCACTACTTCAGTAGCCTTAGCTACTATATGTGTTATATCCTGCCAAAGATATAATAGCTGGCCAGCTTCCAAAGTTTCAGGACACCTTCCACCCACCTGAACTGTCAAACAGCTCAAGATGAACTGACTAAAAGAAGCTTGGGCAGGAAGTTCTTCAGAGCTTTACTGCCACCGAAGAGTATGCTCCTCTGAGGCTTTTGAGGATCGACAATCGGCTTGTGCTTTCATATGCTTGACAGATAACTTCCACTTGGGGACAAAATGTTCCACTTTTTATACTTACTGATGACATCACTTTCCTGTTCAGAAAAGTTATTTTAAAGCTAGGAGTGTTGTGTTTTAATCAACTGTTTCGAGACTGTAACCTACTTTTAAACGGGGCACTTTTTTTCTGTCAGTTTTAAAGTACTGTAAACTAACTGAAAACGTGTTCTGTGTCAAAATTGTGTTTAATATTACATTGTGGGGCTGCCATAGTATTTGAAAGTGCTTTTTACTGTTTTTTTTTCTGTCAAAAGTTATCTCCTGTGGACTGGTAGTTTTAACGGCATTTACTGCATGCCTTCCCAGGGAAGTAAGCACCATTTTTGGCTTGATTATGGAACAGATTGTCAGTCCTATGGTCAGTCCTTCTTCCAGACACAAAAAGAAAAAGTTAAACAAACACCCTTTGCCACCACAGCAGGCTAGTAATTTAACTCAACTGCAGGTGGGTAACTCAACTGGCCATTTGTTATACCTCAGACCACTCATCTTTTTTTCCAAATCTCTCTGGTGTGGCACTTACAGCCACTGTTGACCAGGGGTTAGCCACGTCCTCTGTGGCTGTGGGAGTCCCCTCAATTGGCAAGAACAAGCCACTCTTGTTGGTCCCGGGAAATGTAACAGGCAAGGTTTCCCTGTTATGTCAGAATGCTGGGCCCATCTCTGGAGAAGCAGCGTCTGCCATTAGTAAATTGGCTGGCACCATTTTGCCTTTCAAAAAGAAATGGAAAACCAAACATGTATCTACTCCTCCTCAAATTTCTTTGGATAGAAGTAGTTCACTGGGATTGGTTCAGGGTTTAACTCAGGCTATTGATCCTTCTTGTAGAGTAGTTTCTAGTAAAAGAGATAGGGATGCCTCTTTTCCTGAAGAGATTCAAGATTCTGAACTGAGCAGGAAGATCCAGGGATGGATTTAAGGTTTGTCCTCAGATTTCTGATTCAGACTTGGAGGAGAGCTTTCTTTCTGTGGGGGATTCCCTTTCTCTGAGACTGTTGCTGGAATGTTCCAGTGTTTTCAGTTGGAGAACACTGAGGTTTCTCAGTCCCTCAGAATCTACTATGAGTTTACAGAAAGATTTTCCAGAACCTACACCCATTCCTCCTGTCATGTCTTCTTTAAAGGTTGCGCGTCTTACTACCTGTAGTTTTTCAGATAATCAGCCAACTGTCCCTAACAAGGCAGAAAGGATTTATAAAGTTTCTCATGTTTATACACTTTTCTCAAACATAACCCAACAGCTATGGCCTTAGTTGACTCCACTGCTGCAAAGCACTTAGATAATTCCAATCCTACTCTTTCTTATAAGGATGGGAAAATGTATTGATAGTTATGGGGAAAAAGTGTATACTTCTGCAACTTTGATGTTCAGAATTTAAAGTGTCAGGCTCACATGTTAAAGTTTGTTCTGATATATTGTGAAAGTATGAGGAATGTTTTGTTTACAGTTTCTGTTTCTTGTGAGTAAAAAACTGCTTTAAATAACTTAGTTTCTTGTATTGCGCAGCTCACTACTCATTGTTTGCAATGTGTGTATGATTCTGTTGATACTTCTTTCAGGGCTATGGCCACTGCCGTTGTATTAAGGAGATTTACTTGGCTACATTCTCAGAGCTTCCTAGATAATTTTAAAAATGAAATTCTAAATTCTCCCTTAGGTAGAATTTCGTATTTGGCCCCTGTGTTGCAGAGTTGAGCAAAAAGTGTGATGAAAGGGGCAAGCTGGTCCAGGGAATTTCTAAGATTGTTTTATCCCTCCTTTTTGAAATTGCCCATTATAGTTTTTTTCTCCTCAATCAAGTTTTGGCAAAAACTGAATAAATAGTCTGAAGATAATTCAGGCAGCAGATGTTTAAAAAGTGGCAAGGGGAGTCAAAAAAGAAGTCTCAGACCTCCCAAAACCAAGGATAGTCCAAGAAGTCTGAATGACAGTTCAAGAGACCTTGAGACCCCCTCCCACCCTGGCCCTTATTCTCGCCCAGAAAGCCTGAATCTTCATTATTCTTTTTGGCAGCAGATTGTTTCAGACAAGTGTGTTCTGAAAATAATTCAACAGGGTTACAGATTGCCGTGGTAAGAAATTATTCCTTTCCTGGAGTTCATTCCTCCTCCTGCAGATCAGACTCTTTTGTTTCTTCCTGTTCTTCATCACATGCTGTCCCAAAGAGTAATAGAAACCAGTTCCTCCTTCCCATATGAAGAAGTTTTATTCAAGGATGTTCTTAGTTCAAAAATAAAAAAAAGAAAGCACCCCTGCATTACCAGGCTATAATTCATACCACACCTTTCGGCCACCTAACCTGAACCGAAACAGTAAAGGTGGAGGAGTATCCAGATTCATTAAGGATATCCACACCTCCAAGCTAGTTGCTCAGCATAACGCATCCGAGATTATCCAAGTGCAACTAACTCCAGGCAAGACCATAATCCAAATTGTAACTTGCTACAGATCCCCCACCATGCTCCAGGATTCCCACTCCTCATTTCTTGATATGCTGGAAAATATTAGGGTACAACCCAACACCCTAATAATGGGCGATTTCAACTACCCCACCATTAACTGGGAAAACTCTTGTGCTCAACATTTTCTGGAATTCATAAATTCCAATGCCTTGGATCACCTTATCCATACCCCCACCAGGGGCAACAATATCCTAGACCTGGTCATTACCAACATGGGCGATCGGTGTTCTACACCAGAGGTCAGTTCCTCGTTGGTCAGATCCGACCACAAGCTAATCAGCCTAGACATCCACATCCCACCCCACCTCCCATTAGGGAAATCACCGTAAAAAATTTCTCCAAAGCCAAGTTCACTCTTCTTAAGACAGAAGTGGCAAACTTCACAACACCCATGCAGATGGACAATAGAGGTATGACTGCTGAATCCTACATAAATGCACTTTATAAGCACTTACACAAGTGTGTGGATTGTGCTATCCCTAATAGAACCAAGATGCTATCCTCCAAAAAAAAAGGAAGCCAATCTGGTGGTCCCCAGCCATAAACAAACTCTACAACAGAAGAAAGAAACTGTTGCAAAAAAGAGGAAAATCCCATGACTGGGAGAACTCCCTGGTCAGCCTCAGTAAGAAGCTGAGATCCCCTCATAATATCCTCCAAAGCTAGTTATGAAAACAAAATCGCCACTGATTCTAAAGACAGCCACAACGCATTCTCTAGCTATGTAAAGAATCTCAATGGCAATACTCATATCTGCTCTGAGTTACAGCACAATGACACTAAATATACAGAACCAACTGATATTGCCAACATCCTGGCAGATAGGTTCAGTGCTAACTTTACCCCCCACCCCCTAAAGGGCCCATCTCTATGCAGGAAGAATGCAAAGTTCCTGTAATCACAGCTGCAGAGGTAAAAAGCACACTCTGCAAAGCCAAGAACACAGCATCCATGGGACCTGACAACATCCCAGGCTGCATTCTACATGAACTACAGAATGAACTGGCACTCCACCTAAGCACCATGTTCAATCATAGCCTCACCTCAGGCTTGGGTTCCCACTGAATGGCACACAGCGATGGTTATCCCACTCCACAAAGGGGGAGCCACCACGGACCCCAGGAGCTACCGCCCCATTAGCCTAATGAGCCTGGTCTGCAAGGCCATGGAACGTATTATCTTGGAACTTATAAACAATGACATTGGTAATTTCCAGACTCTGGACCCCACCCAGTTCGGGTTTGTAAAAGGCAGATCATGTCTCCTAAACCTGATTGACTTCTTTGAAGCAGTCACCAAAGCCGTAGACGAGGGTAAGGTGGTTCACTCAGCCTGTCTAGATCTCGCCAAGGCTTTTGACACCATTCCCCACTCCAGAATTATAGATAAACTCACTAAACTAGGTATAACTCCCTATGGGAAAGATGGGTTGTCAACTGGCTCACTGACAGAATTCACACTGTGAAAGTAGCAGACTCCAAATCTGACTTCAGAACAGTGACAAGTGGAGTACCACAGGGGTCAGTCCTGGGTCCTCTCCTGTTTATCTACTTTTCTGAAGTACAGGCTAACACAGAAGGTATTTGGCTAACCAAGTTCACAGATGACTGCAAACTAGGAGCCATAATTGAAACCCCTAACGATGTAGACATCCTGCAAAAGGGCTTCACTGAGACAGATGCCTGGTGTCAAAGTCATGACCTCAAGCTCAATGCCAAAAAGTGCATTGTCATCCCCTTTGGTAAAAACTCTGTACCCATGAGCTACCACATCGGTGGTAGTCTACTTAACACCAAAAGTGTGATAAGAGACCTTGGGACCCAGGTGGACAGTAGTCTCTCCTTTGATAATCACATTGACACAGTAGTCAGGAAATCCTTCTACGTGGCACACCTCATCACAAAAGGTTTCTCATCCAGGAAAAAAAAGGTCATTGTTCCCTTCTACATGTCACTCATTGTACCCATTATAGAGTACAATGCCCCTTTTGGTATGTACCTCACAAGACGTCTACAACAACTGGAAAGGTTGCAGAAATACCTCACAAAGAGGATTACCGGCCTCAAACAGATGCCCTATGCAGACCGTCTCAAAAAATCTTCAGCTTTACTCCATCGCATATCGCCTACTCAGAGGAAATCTCTGCCTAACATACAAAGCTATGTCAAACCCAGAGCTGTTGGACATGCTCTACTTAAAGAAATCCCAATCCCTCCAAGCAACATGCACTAGGGACCTAAACATTGTCTCCACAATAAACAGAACATGCTAGAGGGATAGATTCCTGTTCCAGAGACTTCCCCATACTCTGGAACAAACTACCTATCTATATGAAACAAAGCTCCTCATTAGCACTCTTCAAGAAAAATCTTGATTGGATGGGAAATTGGAAATTCACCCCAGGGATCACCTCTGCGGCTCTGCTCGACAGGGGCACAGGAGAATAATTTTCTTGGGTGGCGAAAAACAGGGTACTTTTTTGGCTAGGCTTGTATAGGCCCTAGAGCCAATAGCTTAATACCTACTTATGAACCTATGACTGTTTATAAGTTTGAGATGATTTCACTGGCTAAGAGTGTTCTGTAGACAGTTAATTCTGGTGGTTGTGCTTCTGTATGCAACTCTAGTGCTAGTCTGATCAGAGACCTTTCTGTTGTTTCAGAGAATGATTAAGAATCTGATGAGGACGACTGTGATTTCCTAGTTGACACAGAGTCCAATCACTCCGATTCTTTGTAAGGTGAACCTGAGCTTAAGTCCAAACAAGTGTTCACTTTGCCTTAGATGATTGCTAGATTTATTGATGTGTTTGCTTGGGAGGAGTTGGGAACTATCCCAGAGACAGGCATGGTGTATGATCTTATAGTGGATGAGATGCCCAGTTTTGTGGCTATCCCTCCTTTCTTACCAGCCTTTGAAGACGTTTATAAAGCTGTTTGAAGGACTCCAGTATCTGTTCCAGCAGTCCATAAAAAAGGCTCAGAGAAAATATAGGATCTCCTTGGCTATAACAGGTCTGTTTTCTCATTTGAATGATGACTCAGAAGTGGTCTCCCCAGCTGCCTGCTCAAATAAAAAGTCCTTGGCTTCATCTACTCCACTACCCCCTCATAACAAATGAAATGTTATACCTTCATGCCAAAAGGATGCATCTTTCTAGTAATCTATCAATTAAAATACTAAATTATGAAGGTTATATGTGGAAATGTATCTTACCGTGTGCATACAGTTTGAATGATTTTGCTGCATCCGTACCTGCAGAGCAGAAGTTTTATATGAATGGTGGTGTTTGTAATTTGACTAAGGTTTCAAAACATGCTTTGAGAGTTGTGCTTGAATTTGCAGGTACATTCCCGAGAAATGTTGCTTCTTGGTTACATAATCAGAAGTTCTCTGATGACTTAAAAGCTTAAAGTTTGAATGCACCTTTAAATTCTGAATTGGTGTTTGAGCAATCTGTTGCATAGATTGTCAAACAGTGGGATGACAGAGGCAAATTAATGCATGGGGTGTCTAGCATGCTTCATGTACCGAAGTTCTTGTAAAACTTGGCTTCTTCCTTCAGGGGGCCGAACAAACAAAAATCCCAGCCAAACAAGATCATGGATCCAAAAGGAAATATCAGGAGGTTAATTCTTCAAGACCAAAAATGAGGGGCTCTTTTCCGAAAATGAATCAACCTCCTGCAAAGAAATGACTATACAGAGGCACACAGCACCCCTATCTCCATCCTGCCATTCCTTCCCCCAGACCCTCTCTCAACTCTGCAGCCTGGTTGCAAATAGTCTCACACAAATGAGTTCTGAGAATAATTTGAAGAGGATACACTTGATAGTGAATAGAAAATCCTCCCCCATTATAGGGAATTCCCCTCACACCCACCAGACCAGATAGTACTCTTTTTTTTTTTTTTTTTTTTTTTCCAGTGATCCATCAAATGGAAAAGCAAAGGTCATAGAACCAGTGCCTGCGGTACACAAAGGCAAAGGATTTTACTCCAGAATCTTTTTGGTACCAGAAAAGGAGCACTCCTGGAAGACACTTCCTAGATTTGTCCTTTCTAAGCACCTTCATAAAAGTTCAGAACTTCAAAATACTCACCTTACGGTTGATCCTAGCATCGCTTTCAGACCACTATTTTATAGTGACTCTAGATCTCAGGGAAGCTTATCATTGTATACCTTTTCCTCCCAATTTCATGAAATGTTTGAGATTTGCTGTATGTGGCTTACATTGTTATTTTTCTGCATTACCCTTTGGGTTGTCTACTGCACCTTGAGTGTTTATGAAATGTCTAGCCCCAGTGGTTGCCTAATACAGAACCCCAGGCATCCACATTTTCCTTTATTTAGACAACTGCTGATTTGTGCAGACTTTGTATCCAGGAACTTGGAGTCCATATTCAAGGTCACATCCCTCCTTTCCCACCTGTGCTTCAAATTGAACTTTCAAAAGTCCTTATTGGCATCCTCTCAACAAATTGTTTTCCAGGGTGTTGGATAGACACAGTAAAGACAAATTTCTGACTTAGCATGGTATTTACTTGGCTTTCTCTCTTTTAGATGTGGCCTCAGCAAAAGAGTTCCTCAGAATTCTAGGCCCCATTGTCTCAATGAACCTCAGGATACCACTAGTCATACCACACAAGTAATTGAATTATTGGACCCAGCAGCTTCATCCCTTATAACTCCAGGTACCAGTACTGGGATTTGTGAAACAGAAACTGCAGGGCTGGAAGTATCAACTGTGTCTGAATCCAGGACTGAATTTTTCTGTTTAGACCCCAGTCCGATCTATCCAGATGGACTGTTCAGATTTTGCATGGGGAGCAGTGTCCATGGGAGTTCAGGTGCAAGGTTTGTTGGGCCCTGTGACATGCCAAAGTATATAAACATAAAGGAGACAGCAGCAGTGATTCATGCCTTAAAAGTTATGTCCACTTATGGACTCCAAGTTCACTTCTAGTAGTCACAGACTACCACCACCAGTATTACTGAACAAGCAAGGGGATACAAGGTCATACCATTTTTGCTGGTTGGCATTGATGGCCTTGGAACAGGCTGTACAGCATTCTCTGACTCTTAAGGCCTCATACATTCTGTCAGAGCAAAATGCAGTGGCAGACAGACTAAGCAGATCCTGGACAGATTCTCGAGTGGAATCTCCATGTAGCGGTCTTACAGGACTTGATCCTGATGTGGGGAACACCTCAAGTAGGTCTGTTTTCCTCCTTTCACAACAGATAACTGAAAAGCTTAAGACATCCTTGCAGGAATGTTTGGAAGGTTGGTATCATTCCTATGGTGGGGAATGTTCCTGTATGCATTTCCACCCTTTCCAGTGATCCCAAAGTACTTCAGAAGATTCAGAAATAATTTACAGATACTGTTGTGGTAAGTCCCTTTTGGCCCAGGCAAAGTTGGTTCTCACTTTTAATGGAATTGTCAAATGGCAATTACCATAAGCTTCCTCAGACATAATTTGTCCACACAGCATCATGGGGAAATGATGCATCCCATCTTAGAGCAATTGCAACTGACAGATTGGGTGATTTTATTTTGCTACCTTTTGGACACTTGTTCCATGAGGATGTGCACCATGAATTTAAGGAGGCAAAAAAACCTGCAACTGGAAAATCTTAAATTTGCAGGTGGGAGATGTCTTCTAGGTGGTGGCTGGCCAACAAAAGAGGTCACAAAAGGATTTCAACCCCTTTGGATTTTGAAATATTTGCATGAGCTGCTTGAAGATGGTTTGTCATATGCTTCTATCAAAGTGCATTTTGCGTTCATCTCAGCTTATCTGCCAATGAATACTGCCTCTTTCTCTCTTTTTGTGGTCAAAATGTTTATGAAAGATGTGATGTACATGAGACCTCCTCAAAAGTAAAGTCCTCCTCCCTGGGATCTCAACTTTGTTCTTGAATAATTCACCTTACCTCACTTTTGAACCTGCCTTTCAGGCTGATTTACAGTTCATTACCTGGATGTCTGTTTTTCTTATTGTTCTGACATCTGCAAGTTGACTCTCTGAGCAGCAGGCTCTCATTGTGGGCCAAACCCATCAGATTTTATACAAGGACAGGGTTGTATTGCACACTAATCCATTATCCATGCCTAAAGTTGTTTCTGAATTTACCTTGAATCAAGCCATCAATTTCTCACTGTTCTGTCATGTTCCATACATACAAAAGCTAAGAAGAGTCAACCTGTCTCTAGCAAATTATTGCACAGTGATTATCCTGTGCTATTGTTTTCTGTTACTCCCAACATGGTAAATCTCGTCCAAGCAAGTTTAAGCCTCTTTGATGGCATTTTAGAAAGGATTCTTGAAGTATTCTAGAGGCGGCAACCTGGCCTTCCGTTACCAACTTCACAAAGCACTAAAACCTGGATACCTCTTCAAGACTCAGAGCAGGTTTTGTTAATATCATTATCAAAGGGTTCCTGGAGCCTTTCCTTCCATCTCCCAGGTAGGGTAAGCTTTGGAAATCTACCCAAAATGCTACTGAGGCAGTTGGAATGATGAACATAGTACACTTGTGTAAGTCCTACTTAGCTGTAACAGTAGATTTTTAAATTCTCCCCTTCCTTTGTGACAGCACCCAGTATTCCTCAGATTGTGTGTAGCTGAGGTGGTAAAATGTATATTTATAAATATAGAATGCAAGCTAAATACAATGTAGCCATCAATTAACAGGTTTCTACCTTGGCTATTGCTGACATCATTGTCCTTGTCCAGGTAGAACATAGGTCACATAGATTAAAGTTACTCTTTGTCAACAAACTTACATTCAGAAAAGAAAGGTGATAAAATAACTTAAATTATTTGAAAGACAGCCAGTTATGTGGTGTAAAGGAATAAAGACCTATCTACAACCCATGTGACCTCATTTTGATTAGCAGCTTGGAATCCTGTCGGAGTTGGCTATCTGTTGTGGAATGATGAGACACAGGTCTGCTTACTTGTTCCAAGGGGGGGAGCATGTAGGGGGCACAGTTGTTTAGTGAACCATGATGGTGATAAAGGGGCTCAAAATTGGTGTCATGCTACTCTAGCTGGAAGGCACAGAAGGACACATCATGATGGAGAGGGTGCTTGTCCTCATAACACCTTTGCACACTTGCCTGATGACTTTAACCCTGGATGTTAGTGAAAGGTAGGACTTAACTGTCACTCCCAACAAACAGGGAGCAAAAAAAATCAATTTCTATATCTATACCTGTGTGTATCACCATATGTATGTGTGTGTATATATATATATATATATATACATACACACACACACACACACATAGACATATATATATATATATATATATATATATATATATATACATATATATATATATATTTACTTATCTCCATGGGTATAGTGCTGTACACTAAACAGACGCATGATCAACTTCAAACTATCAAAAAATGGAACATCATCAGGTACTGCGCATGTTCGAAAGTTTAACCGCAGAAAAGGCAAACCCAAAAATAAATACCCCCAACACTCACTACTAATTACAAATGCAAATTCTGAGATCGCACACTCCCCGAGAAAAGGGTATATTCCACTACCTGAAGATTGTGAGTCTCATGCACTTCAACCAAATGGTGCTGACCAAAGAGATATCGATCTTGTGTCTGTTTGACCAAAAGTAACAAACACACACACACACACATATTTTTTTTTTACTTAAAATCTTACTGTTTTCTGTTGCCTTTTGAATATACACATCTATATATCTATATATATCTATCCATCTATATATATATATATATATATATATATATATATATATATATATACACATATACACACACACAATTTTTTAAAGATCTGTCAAGTCTGTAAGTAAGGTATTTGGGGGGGGGGGGACTGGAAAACAACATAATGCCATCTCACAGAGGTCATAGGTAAATAGAGTGGAAACTTTAGCGCAGTGCAACCTGATGCTTATTATGTGTGCATAAATAATGGAATAATGCAATTAAGCTGGGGATAAGGCTGCATAATTAAATATTGCAGCCATAACCATAGTAGCAGCACTGCTGAGACAGAAAATCTGTAGGAGATCACATGACCCAGTGGAAAATGGCAGACAGATGGTGTACCTGACACTATGCACATTTGCAGACACCACCAAGCACTCCATAGCTGCAGTATGGGCATTGACTGCAGTCCATACAAAAGCAACATTGCAAAGTGCAGAGTCATTTCATCAGACAAATAAGGAGGAAAGGAGAGCTATTAAAGGTAACAATAGAAAAGAGCAAGTCAAAATATCACACTGAAGGACAGTATGAATGGAAGACAGTTGGGGAGGAAGAAGGTGTACTTTTAGGGACAGGTGCCTTTTTTCCATTTCATTAAGAAAAGTTGAGGAGGAAAGAAGAAAGGAGTAAGTGTATGAAGGAAGGAGGGTTTAAAGGGTGAAGCAGGGACAGACAGATAAACATACATTGCAGATTAAGACTGATAGGAGAAGCACTGACATATGGAGGGAAACTACAGAAAGAGATGCTGATTGACTATGAGTGGACACGCAGTTTGGGGAGAATTAGGCAAAAAACAGGGCCAGGAGTGACATATGGAAAGCAATAACCATCTTAATTGGCATAGGAAGGTAAAGCCCAGACTACACCACAGGCAGCCAGTTCACGTTTGACTAGCAGCTCATGTCTGTAGGAGCTGGCAAGGTCAGATGAGTGAGCAGCTGCTCTTTGCCTGGTCCATCCTGCAGGGAAGGAGACCTCTCTGAGTCATCACTTGGATGACACCTAGCAGAAGCACTAGGTGCTGAGCCTATGAAAATGAGCCATATATGTCTGCATGCATATAACGCAGAGTGTGTGAGGAGCACACTATCTAAACATGTTAGCAGCTACAGAACTCTTAGGACTGCTGTGAGGATGAGCTTGTGGGACATTCTGCAAGACCTAGAAGCTGGCACTACTCCGTACTAAATGTGTCTTGCCAAAGGTGAATGAATTTACTGATAAGGTACCTTGGGCAGGAAAACATGACATTCACCTAGCTAGGAAGGGTGTGGAGGTCCTTCCTGACCTTTATGGCTGAGCTCCATCTCTGGTAGTCTAGTGGATAGGACCAGATGGTTGTTTGATTCTCAACCATACAAGGAAGCACTCCAGAGTGCTAGCATGGACATCCAGCCAATAGTCTACCTTGGTCTTCAGTGGTGACTGCACTTCCCTACAGACAAGCAGGATTGGGACTGCAGTGGACCCTGAAGAAGTCCATATATATAACTGTATTATAATAATACAGTACAGTACAGACATCAATAAATTACACTCAACCCACCATCTGGAAAGCCTGTCCTGTCTCCTAAGACAGGCCATCCTATTGGCTTCAGTCTTCTCAGCCACTATGAAACATGAAACAGTAATCAGTACAACCATATCTGACAACAGAATGCAATTACTGCTACAGGTTCTAGGCTGAATGCACAGTGCCAGACCAAGTCTGGAGTGTTTACAATAATAAGGTGACTGCTTATCTCTGCGTTTATATCACGTTATCGAAAGATGAAAATAGCAAACACTATTTTATTTACCCCAAAACATCTAAACATGAAAATATCGAACATTCAGAACAGCGAATTTTTTCCAATGGAAAAAATTTGCTGCTCCGAAACACATACACACAACACAAGCACCTCAAACAAACAGCGACCACACACTTAAATTCCTACATCTAATGCTACACTAAACTAAGCATACACTACTGTCTACCCAACTTACCTTAACCCTAACCCTAAGGTCTGTCACTATCGCACACTCACCTAACCCGCGCCCTAACCCTAACTCACTTAAACCGCCCCTAACCCTAAAGTCTGTTACTATCGCACACACGCCTAACCCGCGCCCTAACTCACTTAACCCGCCCCTAACCTACAAACAATCGCACACTTACCTGAACCTAAAGCGTAACTTTCCACCACAGAGCTAAGAATAGTGAAGCCACAGAAACAGCCAACCAAATTATTTCCCGAGGAAAGAATTTGTTGTTCTGCAGCTTCGCTATTCTTAGCATTCGCTGAATAGTGTTCGATATCAGAACATTCGAAGTTTTAATACTTCGATGTTCTGATATGGATCCTTCTCTTTAACCTCTACCTTCCACTGGTAGAACAGGTCTAGGTTGTGCCTTCACAAGTACTTGTCAGTGTGGGTGACTATCTAACATCCCTCAGTACACTGGCAAGCTGGAATGAGGGCTTAAATTTTGTAGCATGGGGCCCTTAATTTCCCCCTGCAGTTGCTCCCTGTTGTCCCTATGCAGCAAGTGTGAGAAGATCTTGGATCTGATGATGTCCATTTCATTCTTCCTCACCACTGGATCTTAGGATCCGATATTGGATCCAATCTGGCCATTCCAGTAGACCGATGCGTCGAGTTTCAAGCTCATCCCACTTCCATAATATCCTGCATCTCCTCTAATTCCTCACATCTCATTTACCATCTTCCTGGTTAGATGTGATTGCTATCTGGTCTCGAGTGAGTAAAGATTCGTGTAGGTTTTCTGTGCTGCTTCTTCTGCTTCTGTTAAACTGTTCAACTTCTATATTAAAAAATTTTCTGTGTGTTATTTCACCCTCCCCTCCCAAATTTTGGGCTTCCCTTGGGGTTAGGACTTTCTTCTCCATTTCTGTGCAGCTTCTTTCACATACGGCCTCTGACCTACTGCTCTGTAACTTTTACCTATCCTATTAAAAAAATCTTTCTCTATATTTCTCTTTTTTCTTCTTTGGTTATTCCATTGTTTCTATAATTTGTAGAGTTCAGTTGGAATACTGTGTTGTGTGTCTGTGTGTGTGTGTGTGGGGGGGGGGGCTCCTGCCTTTATCACGTGTGTGGTGTGTTTGCACAAATGGCAGACAAACCCACTGGTTTTAAGTGATGCACATCTTATGAACACAAAATTCCAAATTTGGATGACCACAAGAACTGTGCCTACTGCCTGGGTCCTGCTCACTTAGATCAGGACTGCGAAATTTGCATGGGATTCTACCCCCATACTTTAGCTGATCACAGAAGCAAATTAATATTGAAAGGACTGTTGCCCTTGTCTGGAGCTCAGATGCCTGCCAAACCTAGAGCTTCAAATGAATCTAAGAAATGGTTTCAGTTTTGGTGCCAGGGTAAAGGCAAAAATTGTCAGATCCAACTTTGTCAGATTAGAGAAAGAGCAGACCTTCTTTAGATCTCAGGGTCTCCTTGGAGCCAACATTCTTTTTCACCCAATGTGACTCCCTCACAGATCTGACCTTCCTCTGTTCTAAAGGTTTCGGATCCAAAAGTGCTATCATGAGTGTTGGAGATAGTACTGATCCTGAGTTTTCCATCTCCTAGTAAGTCTTCCTCAGATTCGAAAGCTACGGGTTGGAGATTTTGGATTTATATGCCAAGACACAGCAAGTCACCCTCTCCAGCTAAATCCGCTCATTCCTTGGTCTTCTCTAGGTCCTTCAGGTTTTCCCATTCTGAGATGGACAGGATGATGCAGAATTTACTTAAGACTCAGATCAATATGGGGCTTTTACAGTCTCTGTCCCATCTTGTATTTATGAGAGCTCCATCACCTGTTCTAGCCACCACTCTTCTGATCTGAGCACCCACTTTGGAAACTCAGGATCCAGATACCTTGAGAGATATGTCATCTGAGCTGACAATAGTAATTATTTTGACTCCAGCAGTGTCCCAGAAAAGCTTGGCTCTGATGCTTTGGGAATAGAATGGGTCCCAGACCCGAGACAGCACATTGCTCTGTGGGGGTGATTTTGGCTCCAACCTGGTAGGATCTGCCCCTCCCCCTTGGGGCTTCACCTCTTGACAATTTGGGGCTGGTGCTGTCTCAAGGCCTTGATCCGGGGTGGTGTCTACCTGTACTCCTTGGGCAATTTCGGCTCTTGGGAGGAAGGGGGAAGGATCCCTGGGTTTGTCAGCCTTTCAGATGGCAGATGCATCTCCTATACAGTCCTCATCCAGTCCAAGCCTTGGTCCCAGTCACCTAGTCCATGGTCAGCCCATCCAGGAAGTCCTCCAGCCTCCCCCTTTACAAGAGGTCCCTTGCTCTTACGAGTCCTCCACTGACTGTCCCATGGAAGAGGTGTATCAGAAAAGGACGTGCAAGAGGAAACATGTAGATTCCTCTTTGGAGTCTCTGACCAAGGACACTGATTTCAATCAGGGAGAAGGATCCCCTCAATCGCTAACCAAAGACATCTCATAGGTTCATAGGTAGGTACTAGGCTATCGGCCCAACGGCCTAAGTAAGCCTAGCCAACAAGGTTCCCTGGCTTACACCACCCAAGAAAGTTATTTTCCTGTGCCCCTGTTGAGCAGAGGCACAGAAGTGATCCTTGGGGTATATTTCCCATTTCCCATCCACTCATCAAGATTTTTCTTGAAGAGTGCTAATGAGGAACTTTGCTTGACATAGATGGGTAGCTTGTTGCAGAGTATGGGAAATCTCTGGGACGGGAATCCATCCCTCCTGCATGTCCTGTTTATTGTGATGACAAGGTTTAGGTCCCTAGAGCATGTAGCTCGGAGGGATTGGGATTTCTTTAGGGGTAGCATGTCCAACAGCTCTGGGTTTGACATACCTTTATATGTTGGGCAGAGATCACCTCGGAGTAGGCGATAGGCTATGGAGTAAAGCTGGAGTTTTTCTCTTTGTGAGGTACTTCTATGGCTTTTCCAGCTGCTGCAGATGTCTGGTGAGGTACATTGTAAAAGGGGCGTTGTGCTATAATGGGTCTAATGAGTGTCACATAGAGGGGAACAATGACCTCTTTTTTTCCTGGATGAGAACCCTTTTGTGATGAGGTGTGCCACATAGAAGGATTTCCTGTCTACTGTGGTGATGTGATTATCAAAGGAGAGACTACTGTTCACCTGGGTCCCAAGGTCTCTTATCACACATTCGGCGTTAAGTAGACTGCCACCTATGTGGTAGTTCATGGGTGCAGAGTTTTTACCAAAGGGGATGACAGTGCACTTTTTGGCATTGAGCCTGAGGCCATGGCTCTGACACTAGGCATCTGTCTCAGTGAGGCCCTTTTGTAGGATGTTCACATCATTTGGGGACTTGACTATGGCTCCTAGTTTGCAGTCATCTGCAAACTTCATTAGCCAAAGGCCTTCTGTGTTCGCCTGTACTTCAGAGAAGTAGATACCAACAGGAGAGGTCCCAGGACTGAACCCTGTGTTACTGCACTTATCACTGGTTTGAAGTCTGATTTGGAGTCTGCAACTTTTACAGTGTGGGTTTTGTCAATGAGTCAGTTGGCAACCCATCTTGTGACATAGAGATTTATACCTAGTTTAGAGAGTTCAGCTATAATTCCAGAGTGGGGGATGTGTCGAAAGCCTTGGCGCGGTCAAGATTGACTGTGTGAACCACCTTACCCTCGTCTACGGCTTTGGTGACTGCCTCAAAGAAGTCAATCAAGTTCAGGAGGCATGATCTGCCTTTCTCAAACCCGAACTGGGTGGGGTCCAGAGTTTGGAGGTTACCAATGTCTTTGTTTGAGTTCCATGATGATATGTTCCGTGGCCTTACATACCAGGCTCGTCAGACTAATAGGACGATAGTTCCTGGGATCAGTGGTGGCTCCCCCTTTGTGGAGTGGGATAACTGTTGCTGTGCACCATCCAGTGGGCACAAAGCCTAACTTGAGGCTATGCCTGAACATGGTGCTTAGGTGGGGAGCCAGTTTGTTCTGAAATTCGTGTAAAACACAGCCTGGGATTTTGTCCGGTCCCATGGATGCTGTGTTTTTGGCTTTAGAGAGTGCAGCTTTTACCTGCTTAGTTGTGATTATTGGGACTCTGCATTCTTCATGTGTAGATATGGACCCTTTAGGGGGTGAGAGGGGGGTAGAGTTAGCACTGAGCCTATCTGCCAAGATGTTGGCAATATAAGTTGGTTCTGTAATTGTCATGCCATTGTGCTGTAACTCAGGGCATATCTGGGTGTTGCCATTGGGATTCGTGACATAGCTATAGAATGCTTTGTGATTGTCCCTAGAATCAATGGCAATTTTGTTTTCATAGCTAGCTTTGGAGGATCGTATAAGGGATCTCAGCTTCTTACTGAGGCTGACCAGGGAGCTCCTCCACTCATGGGATGTTACTCTCTTTTGCAACAGTTTCTTCCTTCTGTTGTAGAGTTTGTTTATGGCAGGGGACCACCAGATTGGCTTCCATTTTTTGGAGGATAGCATCTTGGTTCTGTTTGGGATAGCACGATCCATGCACTCGTGTAAGTGCTTATAGAGTGCATTTGTGTAGGATTCAGCAGTCGTGACTGTATTGTCCATCTGCATGGTTGTCATGAAGTTTGCCACTTCTGTCTTAAAAAGCATGAAGTTGGCTTTGGAGAAATGTTTTACCGTGGTTTCATTAATGGGGGGTGGGGGCGGGATGTGGATATCTAGGGTGATTAGCTTATGGTTGGATCTGACCAACGAGGAGTTGACTTCAGGTGTGGAACACTGGTCACTCATGTTGGTAATGACTAGGTCTAGGATATTGTTGCCCCTGGTGGGCGTGTAGATAAGTTGATCCAGGGCATTGAAATTTATGAATTCCAGAAAGCATTGAGCGAAGCAGTTGGTACATGAGTAGTTTTCCCAGTTAATAGTGGGGTAGTTGAAATCTCCCATTATTAGGGTGTTTGGGTGAACTCTTATATTTTCCAGTATATCAAGAAAAGAGGAGTGGGAATCCTGGGGCATGGTGGGGGATCTGTAGCAAGCTACAATTTGGATTACAGTTTTGCCCAGAGTCAGTTGCACTTGGATAATCTGGAATGCATTATGCTGAGCAACTAGCGTGGAGGTGTGGATATCCGTAATGAATATGGGCACACCTCTGCCTTTGGTGTTGTGGTCCAGGTTCGATGGCCGAAAAGTCTGGTATTAGTTAGAGCCTGGTAATGCAGGGGTGCTCTCTGGAGCCTTGAACCAGGTCTCAGTCACTGCACATATATTAATGTTCTTCATTTTAAGGAGTGCCTCGAGGGAGTGCATTTTGAGATTTAGACTTCTAGCATTGAGTAGCATTAGGGATCCTAGAGATCTTGAAGCAAAAGGGTGGATGGTCTTCCCAACCTCCTCCTTCTGAGGTATCAGTGCTTCTGGAGGCCTTAGAGACAGGCCCATCTACATCCTGGGTAACAAACTCATTGATCTAGCTTCCTGATGGGTTTTGAAGGAGCCAGACACCATGGAACCTAAGCTCGCCAACAAGTTTCTAAGTCCCACATTTGACCACCCTCATTGAAGTAAAGGCATTAGAGTTGATGCTGTCATAGTGTCAGCAGCCACATAAAAGGAGCCAGCAGAACAGAGCTCTTCTGTCCATCCCCGAACAAGGAATGTTGGGTGTTGCCAGGCACGGGCTATGTTTACTCTGAGTGTGTTAAATTATTTGGCAGATTTCACATGTCTACAGAGGGATTTGGTCAAGAAAATCACCAGCTCTCTGTTAGAGTCCATATCTGAAGAGGACCTTAACAAGGTTTCCACCCAGCTGTCAATTCTATCTTTCTTGTCTAATTCTTCGACGAAGTTAATCTCCATTGCTGCAGAAGGAACCTCTTGAGTAGCTGAAACAGGTATTGCCCTCAAGAGACATGCCTGGCTGAGGCTTTGCTGGTTCATGGAACCTTTTATGCCATCCCTTACCAATGCCCCCTTCGATGGTTTTTCTTTGTTGAGACCATTGATTAAAGAAACACCCATAGTGAACAAGAAGGAAGACCCTGTCTACTGTAGGGATCAAGTTTTCTACCCCTCAAAGATGTTTCTCAAGGAACAAGTGTAGTGGAAAGAAAATGTGGTTCAGGACGTCTCAGGGTTCTTACCAGGATTCTCATGAGGGCTCCTCATCCAGAGGCAGAGGACAAGGATTTAATTGGGGACACTACCCTAGAGGCACAGGGGGTCTGCAAAATCAGTGTTTCGGAGAACCTTTCTCTGACTAGCCCTATCAGCACTCCTAAAGCATTGCCCAACTGTCCTACTCTGAGGGCAGTTGGGTGGCAGGCTTTCATTGCACCTAGATGCCTGGACAAAACTATCAACAACTGGGTGCAAAACATAATTTCCAGAGGTTATTACATTCCCTTTTTCCTTCCTCCACCACCCCCCCAAATGGAATCTCCCCGATGTTCCACCCAGAGGGAGTATGTCCTACTAGAAGTTCAAAAACTTGTCATCCAACAGGTCCCAGCCGAACAACACAGATGCAGAACTTATTCATGCTTCTTTCTGATGCCAAAAAAGACAGGGGACGTATGGCTGATATTGGACCTGAGCAAGCTAAACCTGTATGTCAAGAAGTCAAAGTTCGGCATGGTGACGGTTCAGTCCATTCAGCCATTATTACACAAGGATGATTGGATGTGCTCTATAGCTCTCCAGGATGCTTACTACCACATAAAAAGCAACAAATGCTCCTAGAGACACTTGTGTTCCCAACTGGGAGCTAGTCATTACCAATTCAGAGCACTGCTCTTTGGACTCATCACAGCCTCTTGGGTGTTTACCAAATGTATGTTGGTGGTGGTAGCTCACCTGAGACTGCAAAGATTCCAGGTGTTTCCATACATAGATGATTGGCTTCTAATTGCACCATCGAGGCATCAACTGGTTCAAGCAAAGCAGTACCTCTTACACATCTTCAGTCAGCTTGGAATCGTGATAAATTTGACGAAGTCAAAACTAACACCTATGCAGAGGATAGAGTTCATAGGAATGCAACTGAACATAATCACTCAAGTAGTAGCCTTACCTTTACAGCATTTGTCATTCCTGAGACAAGTCCAAGTCTTACTGGATACCACTGCACCCCCAGCAAGATTTATTCTAAGAGCTCTAGGTTCCATGTCAGCTGCCACACTCCTAGTACTCTTGGCAAGATTCAGGTCACCGTCCCTTGGCCCGCTCATTCGCCGCAGCGCCTCCCCCCTGTCTGAGGAGCTACAGATCTCACTCACCTCAAGGTCATCGAGGCTCTCAATCAACGACCCAGAGGGTAGTAGTAGAACTTGTTGTCTTGAGGCACACTGGCCTGTGCTCCCCAGACTCCAGAGTCGATGCCTCAACCTCAACAAGTATCACCTCCCTCCCTCTCCTCGACTTTGCCGCAAAGGAGGCCTCCGAGACTGGACCCGAGACTGTAGCGATACTGTGATACAATCAATTGTCTTTGGTTCGTCTTTCTTTTGAGAATTCTGGCACGGCTCGTTCTAACCTCGGCTGGGGGTAGTGAATCGGACCTTGTCCGACCATCGACCCTTCGGTGCTCTTCGCGCCTCGGGTTCGGCATTGTTGACGACCTCACTCCCCATCTCTGTCGGTGAGGATCTCTGTTTCTCAGCGCGGGAGCCTCCTCTGCCTTTCTGGGGCTGTGCGTCGAGGTCATGCGGTGTGTTGGGACCTCGTTCGACTCCACGATCAGCTCCGCGGCCCAGTCCTTCAGCTCTGCCTTTCCGCCTGTCGATTTCCTCCCTCATCCCAGACAGTCTTATCCCAGACCGCAAAGAGATCCCCTGTGGGATCTCTCTGTGGGATCTCATCCTTCCGGGCCTCCCTGGCCGAGGCAGGAAAAGAAAGTGTAGAGAAAAAAGTGGAAGAGAGACCTGGTCTGTCACCTCTGACACAAGATTTGAGTCATCCACGGGGTTCCCACGCTCCCCTTCCTTCCCCCACTTTTTTGACAGACATTCTAGAGATCTTGAACAGGAAACAGGGAGCCCAGCCAGCCCAGAGGAGAGGATGATAGCCCCTCTGGAGGGGAGGATCCATCTCCTTCCACCTCTGCCTGTTCCCCTTGCCCCCCCATGGTGGCCCCAAGTCCCCCTTGATTCAGGTGAGTCCACCCCCTGGACCCCTTCCCCAGGCCCCCTTCCAATGGACCCACCACACAACAAATTTCCAAATTTCAAGCCAAAAGGGATGTTTCATGGAAAGGATGGTGTGGATGCCTGCCACCAGAAGGAGCCTGCAACAAAGAATCCCCTGTTCATCCCTCAAAAAAGAATCTGGGTCCCCAACAGGAGCGGGGAAGCGGATGTTTCACACGGAAGCGGATGCTCTCGCCCGACGGATTTTGCTATGCTGTGCACTCGTCTTCAAGGACTTGATCAAAGCAGGAAGGAGATCAAAAAGGATCGGATCGGCTGCGGGATCAGGACCTATGAACACTTTTCACTCTAAGATGAAACTCCGCTCCTTCTCCTACATGCGCCTCCGCTCTTATGCGGCTGATGGGCGAGCAGGCTGATGGAGCAGGCTCAGGGCCGCAGGGGACAGATGCTGGCTATGCAACTGCGGACAACTGCATGCGACTAATTTGCGTTTGATGGATCACCCTTTTTTGGTCTTCCCCCGAAAACCTTGACTAGGTGAGACAGATTTGAGACTCTTTCCCTGCCGCCGGAGTCTCTCCACTCCTTCTAGGAGGCAGAGGGGGAACAACAATGGTAGACGCCGCCGCTAGGCAGGGGGGGTCCGAGAAGAACCAGGTCCAAGCCTTCTCTCTCTGGCCCTTTCAGCATCCCCTGAGTGTTGCCCGACTGCCCACCTTCGAGGTGTCAGTGGGCCGTCAAGGTAGGCTACCCCTACCATCTATCTGGCCTCAACCCAACATGGGTACACATTCCATTCCCTCATGCTCGCATTCCATAGATTCCAAATCAAACCAAACAAAAAAAAATCCTTCCATCCCGCAGCTTCCAGATCTTGCAGCTGGAAATTTGAAGCTTTGCAATGCAGAAAGCTGCTTGCAAGTTCCAGCAGACCAGCACCATCAGGAATCCTTTCCCAGGTTCTTCTAAGTTAGTTCCAAAAACTACTTGAGGAGAATTTTTTTGGATCAGTCTCAGTATCAAGTCCAGTCAAAGAACAAGTCAAGATTTCTCCTGAAGCAGTCCATGGTCACGCTATTGTCCATCCTTCCCTATTGGGAAAGGGAAACGAATGCATGCTATACCAATCATAGACAAACTCCAGACAGAAGATTCCCTCCGCCAGGGCCTCCGAACCAGTCATTGGGAACCAGCCCCTTAATTCAGGCACTGCCCCGCAGTGGCCCCAACCAATGCATCCCCTAAACTTCTGTTTCCCATGGTCAAAAGTTGGCTCCACACAGCTCCCCACCTGAGACGGCTCCTCAGCCAGGACCCTTTCTGGCTTCTCAACCCCACCTCAGGACACCACTTTTTTTGTCAGTTGTTGGGCATTTCCTGTCGTAATTATTACCTTGTTTCATTTTTGCAAAAAAGTCTGTTTTGTCTTCTGGTCGCATCATTACCTTCAGAATATATACATCAGACACACACAGTTCAGAGTTCAATAGAGATCATAGACAAACAAGTCTCGCTCTCTTATTAACAGAGTCTCTCTCAGCAGCTTCAGAAGCAACAGGGGATTATGCGGCGGCTGCCATGCCTGCTTCCATTAGCTCCATTAGCCAGATTCCCCATTTCCATTATTCATGAGAATCCTTCAATGGGATGCTCTTCACGACAGTCATCATACTCCCAAAGGTGGATGTCCCACCAAACATGTTAATACACTTTGCAGGTGGATATCTCTTCTGTGGTGATTGTTCTCAGACCCTTCCTCCCGGGGCCTCGGGCCCTCCTCTGGCAGGGGGCCGTTAGATCGGGGTAACCAGCATTAATGGGGGGGGCACTCAGCAGGGCACATAGACAGGAGACGGGCCTGTCAGCACCCTTCAAGCCTGCCAATGAGGCAGTAGATGAGAGTTTGCAAGCCCTTGCTGCACCTTCAGCTTGGACTCTTCCTTCCAAGAAAGAACGCAATGTCACCAGGTGGTCACAATATGTCTGTACTGTGGGTAAATAACAAACAAGGTCAAATGTATCTGTTGTGTCAATGACAGCACTCTCTCAGCGGTATCTGATAGGCTTACAAATTGGAAGTCCAATCAACATTATCCCCCTCAGTCCAGTCAAATTAACTCAAATTTAAATTCTGCAGAAATATTTCTCAGCTCATTTCAAAAAGCGAGACCTTTGTCAGAGAAATTACAAATGCTTGCATCTTTTAAACAACAAGTGCAGAGATTTTTCACCTATCTCAACACTTAGAGCCAAGAGGCCACACTCATCTCCTACCGTTGGCCCCGGGGAGAAGAGACTATTAGTCCCCTTCCGGCCCCCTCTCATTATTGCTTACTCTCCCTCAGACTCATCAGCTCAACTCATTTGCTCCTTACTTGAGCAGAAGGCCTCGGTTCCCCTGACTTAGTTCCCTCCTTTGCCTCCGACCTTTCTTCACTTTCCTTCAGTTCTGTCTTTTTTTGCATCACTGCTTGGTTTCACTGGCTCCCATCCCTCTCTCAGCCTCATCGCTCGCTTCCTCTCTTCCTTATTTTGAAGCTTCTTTCCAGTCTCTTCCTCTGTCCTTAGATCCAGTTATCAAATAACGCTTCTTCCACTGAAAAATTTGTTGAGTATAATTCCTCTTTCGCCCTTTGGGCTTCCAGGGACAGAAAGGATTTCATGCTTCCATCCAAATCTTCCTGTGTTTTCTAGCTTTTCTCTTTTCCATCTTCTTGTTTCGCTTCTTTGTCCTATCCAACTTTTAATTTCTCCTTCTACTCTTATCATTTCAGAAGTGGCCTTATTTCTAACTTCTATAAACTTTAGCCCTTGTCTATTCATCTGCTAAGTTGGCTTTCTGTTCTTGCTCCTTGTATAAGAAAATTTAGTTCATAGAAGGGACTCTCTTTCCTCCTCCTCCTTCTCCAGCTTTGTTAGTCATCTCTATCCCTTCCTTCACTCTTTTCAAGTAGCTGCCTCTTCCTCTAGAAGAGTAAAGCTCAAAGATCTTAATCTCTTGCCGACGCATATTTTGTTATTCCAACAGAAAGGGGTATCACCTAGAACAACCCATTTAACACCCTGTGTATCCAGAAACGATCTAAAGGTCTCAAAGCTTTGACAACCCTATGTTTTTACTTCAAATTCTAACAAGTCTGAACAGAATATTTGAATTCAGGATGTTCGCCGTTTTTTTCAGATTATATTTGGACAATGAAAAACAATTTGTAAAATCTAGAGTGCTCATTGTTAGTTATATATGAATCGGATAGAACCTTTTTTAGAACAAAATCTGCCAAAGTTTTTGTCTTCTATAGAAGGCAGAAAGGGTTTATGAAATCAAAGGTATCATTATCTAGATGACAGACATTCTGATTTTGTTTAGATTTTACTACTTCTAAAACCTTCCACTTTCAGCTGCCTAGTGAGCCCATTCCTGCAGCTACTACCTGGCCTACTCATCTTCCACTCATTTCTCATACCAACACACATTTGCTTCTTGGTCCCAAGCTAACTTTGGTTCCACACTTCTCAAGAGTCTTTTTTGATTGTTAGTCGAGGCATAGAGCTAATTTTGGGTCCCTAAGAGCATGTTTGAAGTTCTCTAGGTCACCTTCTTTAAGCCCTCCCATTCTTACCCTTACGTTCCATGTTTCTTCTCTTCTTCTGTGACTTATTATATAACCCTTTACCATGGGTATATCTTCCTATGCATGTTTTCCTCCTGACCTCTCTTTCTACCACCTCCTTTGGCTCTATGCTGTGCTGTGCATTTTTTCCTATTCTTTGATTACAGAACCCTTTCTAACTTTTGGTTTATATTTTGTTCATTTTTGTGATCAGTTTGTTCTATCTGCGTGAAGCTGGGCCTAAGCTTCTAGAGATCTTGTATAACTCACGTTCGTTATATAGTATCTGCCTGGAGCTACGGGCAGTGGAACCAACTCGAAAGAGCGAGCGGCATGGAACATAGGTCTAGCTTGTTCCATCCAGCAAGAAGAAGGCGAGAAGAAGACAACTAACATGGAACGTTATGGTAAGAACATAACTTCTATTTATGCAAGTACTTCAGTGGAGCCTAGCAGGTCAGTAGTCCATTCTGTATCACCTGTTAAATGGCCTGATCAAACTGACTGCAGTCTGCAGACATCATCTTCAGTGGTGGATGTTATTGGATGATCTTTATCTGGACAGGCCCTTTTCTCTTCCCCCCTCCAATGGCACAGTGACCATGGATGCTTCCTTGTTGGGGGGGCATTATGAAGGAAGATTGGTCTAAGGCACGTGGTCCCTAACAGAGACCAAATTGCACATCATTATTCTACAGATGAGAGCAGTCCTGATATTGCAAACTTTCCAAGACTGCCTACCACTGGGAAGGACAGCAATTCACACAGACAAGATGTCAGTAGTCTGGTATATCAACAAACGGGGGGAACCGTTCATACCCGCTATGCAGAGAGGCCATGAGAGTGTGAGAATGGACTATCTCTTCAAACTGCTTTCTTATTGCAATGCACATTCCCTGGGAGAGATCCATCTTGAGTCCACACGACTGGTCCCTAAATCAGTCAGTAGCGAACCAAATCTTCCACCAATGAGCTCAACCTTGCTATGACATTTTTGCATCCCCCTAAACACCAAATGTAGCAAGCACTTCACTCTAATCTCACAAAGTGGAGGAGTCATCCAGATATGTTCTAGTGCACGATTGGCCTCCGGGTCTCCTGTATGCCTACCTACCCCATATTCCTTTGATTCTGAAAGTTATACAGAAAGCCAGCTGTTTAAAGACTACCCTAATCCTCATTGCTCCTTTCTCGCCGCATCAGGTATGGTTACCCTTCCTACGGTCTCATGCCAATTATCCACCATGGATACTGGATTCCAGACAGGATCTGATTTCTCACCCATCAGAATACCAACCCCAATCTCTGATCCCTAAGCCTAACCACTTGGTTCATCTACTTCCATTGATTCTAAGAAAGTCAGTCCAGGAAATCATACTTGCTTCTCAAAAACCTTCTACAAAAAGCTGTACAATAGCAAATGGAAGAGATTTTCGGTTTGGTTTTGAACCAGAACATTGATCCCTTTTCAGCTCCCATCTCAGCTATTCTTCTCTTCCTGCATTCTCTTTTCCAAGATGGAGTCAGTTTTTCCACTATTTAATTACAATTGGCAGGGATTGCTAATTTCCACATCATAGAAGATTCAAACACACTGACTTGCATCTCAACATTCAGATTATGCAAGGCCTTTAAGAAAGGAATTTTTCTTCTCCGGCACCCAATTAAAGATCCTTTCCCTCCTTGGGACCTGACCTTGGTCCTACAAAGTCTCACTCAGAGACCCTTTGAACTGGCTGATTCCTGGGGCACAAAATTTCTATCCTGGAAGACCATTTTTCTTGTGGCCATTCCTTCAGCCAAGAAGGTATCTGAACTACACGCCATATATTACCTTTTTCAAAGACAAGAGTTCCTCTGAGGGTGAATACTTCTTTTTTGCCTAAAGTGGCCATGGAGGCGAACATAAACCAGTCCATTCATTTTCCAGTCTTTTCTCTAACCATTCCAACAAGAGTGAATATATGCTTTACCTATTTGATGTTCATACACAGTTGCATTTCTATCTGCACAGGACAAAGGAACATAGGAAATCTGAACAGCTATTCATATCCTTTTCACCCCAGCAGTGTCAAAAGTAACTCTGGCTAAATGGATCACTAATTGCATTTCTATCATTTATTCCTTAAAGGAGTTATAGCTGCTCCTTCCACTGAGAGCTCATTCCACTAGGTCAGTGTCTACTTCTTCGGCCTTTTCAGCTAGAACCTCTATTAATGAAATTTGTGCTTTGGCAACCTGGTCAGAATCACATGCCTTTGTCTTGCATTATAAATTGGATAAAGTCTCTACAGATAGAGCAACCTGTGGCTGTGTGGTACTCAGGCATATTCTTGCATAGGGGTCACCCAGGAAATCAAGTAGCTGGGGACTCGATGCAGTGGTGAGGAAAAATGAAATGGACAACATCAGATTTAGGAGTTATGTACTTACCATAACTTGGACTCTGTGTTGTCCTGTTTCATTCTTCCTCACATCCCACCTAGCCTTCCCCCTTCCAGAAAGGGCAGAGTTATCTAGAGGAATCAGGGCTTCCTAGATGGCTAATTTGAGCTCCAGGTTAGGGAAATATCATAGTGTTTCTAATTTATGTTTCTATACCTGTTTCTGTTTGTTGGGGCAGTAAACTCGATCTGAGGAATTAGAGGAGATGCAGGACATTATGGGGGTGGGAGGAGCTTGAGACTTGAAGCATCAGTCTAGTGGAATGGCCTGATCAGATCTGGTATTGAATCCTAAGATCCATTGGTGAGGAAGAATGAAATTGGACAACACAGATGCCAAGTTTTGGTAAGTACATAACTCCTAATTTCTTCACTATAACGAGGGAGAGCCCTGCTGAATTCAAAAACTGAAGAGGACATGTCCACTTGCAGGACTGAATGAGTAGAAAATTGTAGCCCGCTGAGCATGGCTGCATGTATTGAATGTCACATAATATGCATCATCACGCAGCATGGTAATATGATGCAAAGGAATGGCAGTGTGGCCAGGCAATAGTACAGGCTAGTGGCCATGTATATATGCGCAATGAACATGGCCTCCCATCTTGAGAGTGGTCAGACGCAAGCATAGTAGCAATAGCTATGTCTGATGATGTATCACATTACAGCTGTGATTTGGAGTCCACCACACTAAGTCACCTCATTAGCATTACTATGCAGTGAGGCCCTTTTCAGCATGATAAAAACTGTGGTTGCTGCATTAGAGGACATCATGTTACAGTGAGCAAATTAGAAATCAGAATACAGTGGATAACAGAGTGAACTGTAAGATAGGAAAACTAACAGCATACAGGAATACTGGTAATATACCTCAGAACTGTAGTGAGCACAAAAGGGAGCATGAAGGCAACAGGGAATGCCACTGAGCAGAGGAGCATATTGGGTAGTACAGCACAGGGCATCACAAGGGAATGACATACCTAGAGAGTAAACATCACAGGGAACAAGGAGCAGGGCAAGACAGCTTGCAGTTCTGCTGGGGGGGGGGTTAACATCACAGGGAACAAGGAGCAGGGCAAGAGAGCTTGCAGTTCTGCTGGGGGGGGGGGGTTCAACCTGACAGGGGGCAGAACAGAATAGGGCAGGTTTCTGTCTTGCTGAAGGGGACTCGGTATGCCAGAGGAAAAGAGCAAGACAGGTTGCAGTACTGGCAGGGGTCTTAACCTGACAGGGAGGAGGTCAAGGCAGGGTATAGTCCTCTTGGGGGACACTCAACCTAACAGGGAACAGAGACATCCCTTCAGCTGGGCAATACTGAATAGAGAACAATGTCAGGCCTGGTTATTTTCCTGCTGTGTAAGATTTGCAACACTGTACCATATGCACATAGATTGCAGGACATGTGGTGGACATGAGGCCTCCACTACTTTGGCCACAGACTGTGTTGTCAACATAATTCCAATGGACAGCAAGCATTTTTAACAAGCCCAATGCTGCCACATTATGGCAGAGTGTTTAAATGTTAGCAGCATGCTAGCACATAGTACTGTGGCCACTGAACAGGACAGAGGACAGTACTGTGGCAACTGGCATGGACAGTCATGTTTACGCACACACACACACACACACACACACACACACACACACACACACACACACACACTCATACATACACTGATCCACATGCATAACCTACAGATGTTACGGGACTGATTAGTAAGTTGAGATTTCAGTGTGATGCCTTAAACCTCCTGTAATAGAGGACCATGGGATATATGCAAATGACCCATTAAGAACATCAAGTTTTTCAGCTATATGGCTATTGAATGTCCATGACATTTTTCTTTTTTACTTTTTCTTTTCAAGTCTTTGTCCTCCTGAGCATTCCCTGACCTGGGTCTCACTTTTGGCATGAATCATCAGATGTGCAGATAGTGATTCAGGCATAGATGTCCCTACTAACAATAAGTCAGAGATGTTGAATGTGCTACATGGTCTGCATAATGAAGTACAGTCACTTTGAGGACTGTGAGACATCCTGCCTTACATCCATAGTGATGTGGTACATAAGATATAGCGCAAATACATATATTGAGGACATTGGTGGCCATTTGGTAGTCACTGATGTAACCATGAGGATGCAGGTGATAGCCCACCATGGCTGTGCTGAGAACAGTAACCCACCATGGCTGTGCTGAGAACAGATGCATGCTGTATGGTCACATATTAGGCTTACTTAGATGGCACACACTGTTTCAGAAACAGTATCATTGTCCTCACTCATTGTGGCTGACTACACCCTCAGCCATGTGCACTGCTATGAATGTGGCTAGTGCTCTTCTGGCTTCACTGAAAGAAAGTTCATCAGGTAAGCAACTCAGGGGCCAGCAGTTTAATGCCAACCCCCTCCTTTGTAGGCTTACTAAGTGCATCCATCTACCAGTGGCCATTCATGGAGTCATGAATACCAACATTCTACTGTCATACCACATTCATGGTCACAGCAGGGTTCCTATACACGCTGCTGGCATGGTATGCCATCCTTTGCACAGAACACCTCCAGCCCTGATACCGCAGGGGGGCCACATAGTCCACACCATCTTTGGAAGATGTGATCCCTGACTCCCCACAACATTTTAGCTATGTTCATGACTACAACATCCACCACCCATAGCCCTTTGATCTATGTTGGCATTCCTATCTCCTGTCACTGTGCTTTGGCTGAACTTTGTAAATAATGACTGTGCCCTGCCCACCCCTGTCGTCTTTGTAGGTGTAGTAATATCCATTGTACAGCATAGCCATTTAGTGCACTGTACTACATGGCCTGAGTGTGGTATTGTTCATAGGTTCATAGATTAGTACTAGGCTAACTGCCCTTGCGAACCATTTTAAGCCTAGCCAATTATCCCTTGTGAGACTCAAACCCTGTACCTTGTGTTTGTAAGGCAACCTCCTTAACCATTAGGCCACCCTCCCAACCCTTGTATGCACCAGTTTTATTCAGTGTTGTCTTGGCATGGCCCATAGTTGTGGACCAGATAACACAACTATAGGCAATAATTGTGGACCAGATGCCACCTCTTTGCTAGTCCCACAGCATATTGCACCCACCTCTGCCCTTCCATGGGGTATTGCTGCAGTTGGTTCCTCCTCACCTGATTCCTCCTCCACTGCTGTCACAGGCATATCCGTCATACTTAATGTATCCCCATGTTGCAACTGCTATAATAACATCAAATTGTATAAAATGGTACAGACCAGAAATATCTTAATATGATGTCCCTTTCTTTCTTCTTCAACATATGGGTTCCTGATCCAACCTCGGCTCTGACTCGACTGCATTCCACAGACTTAAGGATCTGACTCTGAAGCTCCTCCCTCTACCCATAATGCCATAGTCAGCCCACAATACATCAGAACTCATTTGCCACATCTCACATGGACACGGATCCTGTCTCAGAGCATTTTATTCAGTGATTTGAGCATTTGTGGGTGTTTTTTCTGTTAAAAAAAAAATATATATATATATATATATATATATATATATATATATATATATATATTTAACTTTCTAAATCCTCCTCCTTTTTTCTGTTTAGCTTTTTGGAAGTTTCTACCTATTAGTTGTTTCTTCGGTTTTCTACCTTTGTGAGGTAAACTTGTCTACCATTGCCAGTACCTCCTTCTTTAATTACTCTTCCTTTCATAAACCTTTTTTGGGTATCAACCTCTAGCAATGTTGGTAGTTTTTCTGGTTGTAAAAAATTCTTTCAGTCTTTCTTTTTCTTCTCATTTTTATAGAATGTGGCTGAGAAGCCAACAGGATTTAAGAAATGCACTTCCTGTGGTCACAAAACCCCAAATGCTGATGCCTACAAGGGAATGCATTTACTGCACTGCAGCACACCTTGATACAAATTGTGTTATTTGTGCTGCCTTTAATTCAAGGGCTGTTGCAGATAGGAGGAATAAGTTAGTCTTCTAAAGATTATTGCCGCCTTCTTCCTCTGGGGTTCAACCCCCCCCCCCCAGCTAACATTCTAAAGCTCCATCAAAGCATAGAGAAAGATCCCCTCCTAGATCTCCAATGAATCCTTTGACTTCTATGACTTTGGAGCCTCCTGAAAAAATTTGAAGATCTGGCTCCTATTTTCTCAGATCCGAAGAGAAAATATTTGGATTCCAAGCTCTCAGATCTGAAAGTTATTTCAAGCAAATCTCCTACACAGCCATCAGATCCAAAACCTTCAGATCCAACTTCAGGTTTAACTCAGACTCCCAGAATGTGTTCTCTCAAATTTGTTACTGATCTGATTTCTCCTCAACTGCATTCTCCCCTTATGCAGAGAATTCCAAGGAAACACTCTAGGCCTCAGTCCACTACCTCATCTGTCAGGACTTCCAGGAGCCACTCTGAGGCCAAAGTGGATAGGATGATGAGGAAGTTTCTCAGAGCTCAAATTCAGATGAGAGTTATACTAGGTCTGGCTCCCATCGGATCTTCTACTTTCAATATAGTTATATTTCCACCAATCTGTCCTTCAGTGTCATACCCCTCGGATTCAAAGTTCCCAAGAGAATTGGTGTCGGAGCTGAAGAGGTTACATGTTTAACTTTGACAGTTTCCCTGACTGCTTTTGCTCATATTCCCTTTGGTCTAGATGAGTCTCAGAGCCAAAGCATCAGATCCTGGGGGCCAGGATCTACTCTGATACTGTGGGAGCTGTCCTTGCCCCTTGGAGTCTCAGTGCTAGATAGTTCATGTCTTGCTCCTATTTGAGACATGGGTAGGGATAAGTCAAGGCTTGTCTGCCTTGGAAGTTTCTTCTCCAATGCAACTGGCCACAGATTCTCCTGGTCCATCTGCCTTAGAGGTAGTGGAGAGGGTATTCTCTCATCCAAGAGATGTGGTCTCTCATTCTTCTTTGGATCCTACATTAATTCCCCCAGTGGGTCTGATCTGTGCTCCCATCAGATCTATTCCACAGGGACCGCCAGTGCTAACTAGCATCCAGACAGTTCCCTTGGAGTAATTTCCCCTCTCTTCTGACACCTCCCTGGAGTATTCCACTAAGGAGGTTCCATGTGAGAGTATATGGAAAAGGAGGCACATTCCACTTTGGAATCTCTCAGAGTATACTGACTTCGATGAAGAGGAAGGGTCCCCATATCACCACCTGACATCTCATTCAGAGACATTTTGCATTCTACCATTTTTACAGAAGGATGACTGGATATGCTCAGTCAATCTTCAGGACATGAAGTACCATGTCAAAATGAGCAGACACTCCCAAAAATACCTGCACTTTTGGTTGCAAGCCAGTCACTCCCAGTTCAGAGACCTGCCCTTTGAACTCGCTACAGCCCACAGGGTGTTTACCAAGTATGGCAGTGGTAGCAGCTTATCTAAGACTACAGGGATTCTGAGTCTTTCCATATCTAGATGACTGGCTCCTAACTGTTCCAACCAGGAAGCTCATAAAACAGTCCAGGGACCATTTCCTCCAACTTTGTCGTACACTAGGCATTAGAGTCAACACCCCCAAATCCAAACTACATCTGATATAAAGCCTGAAATTCATTGGTACACAATTAAACACAAAAATCAGATTGCTTCTTTGCCTGCTCATTATATGGATACAGTCAAGTTCCAGGTTAAGCTAATTCTTGGTCACCCTGCTCCTCCAGTGGGATTTATCCTTCAGGCTCTGTGTTCAGTGACAGCATCTATAGACTTAATTTGATTAATACATTTCCATATGTGTTTTCTACAATAGGCTCTAGCTGTTCAGTGGTCTGTTCTACAACACCCTCTATCCTTTCCAGTCAAACTTACTTGGGTATGCAGAAATCATCTTCATTGGTGGATCCAGTTGGATGGCATTTACATAATTTTCCCCTTTGTTCTGTCATTCCCAGTGGCCATGGTGACCACAGATACCTCTTAATGGGGTTGGGGGCATTTCTTCAGAAGGGCAGTTCAAGGCACATGGTCCCCTCAAGAGAAAAGTTTGCACTTCAGTGTTCTGGAGATGAGAACAGTACTATTAGCATTGCAGTCCTTTCAAAATATTATCCCTTTGGGGACTATTGCAATTCAAACCAACAGCATGGCCAGAGTCTGGAGCACCAGCAAACAAGGGAAATCTGATTTTATCTTCTCTGTCGAGAAGCTACGAGAGTGTGGTAGTGGGAAATCTCCTCCAACTGATTTCTAGTGGCAAAGCATATCCAGGGGAATCCAACATACTAGTGGATAAACTCAGCAGGTCCATTTTGATGCCTCATGAGTGGGTCTCTCAGTGAGTCAGTGGCAGAGAAGATTTTGCATTACTGGGGCCAACCTTGATGGGATCTCTTTGCAACTCCCCACAACAAGTGCAGCAGATATTTTGCCCTGATCCTTCCTTAGAGAGAGCCACAGAGAGATGCTGTAGTCCATGCTTGGCCTCTGGGCTCCTTTATGCCTATCCCTCAGTACCTCTTATTCCAAAATTCTTACAGAAAACCAGTCAGTTGAAGAGCTCAGTTATCCCCATTGCTTCTTTTTGGCCTCACCAAGTGTGTGTTTCCCTTCATTTGGTCTCATCTTCTTTATTCTGTCTGGATACTGGACCCTAGTCCAGATCTCCTTTCGCATCCCTTGGGACAAAGCATCCCAATATTTCAGGCCTCAAACTAACTGCATGGTTTCTGCAGTTCCATTAATAGCTAGACAGGCCAGGCTTTCCTCCCCAGTTTGTCATGTACTTTTGTCTTCCCAGAAAGATTCACAAAAGTAAAGGGAAAAGCTTCTCAATTTGGGCCCTGAAAAATGACATTGATCATTTTAATGCCCCTGTTTCTTCAGTACTGCAGTTTTTGGCTTCTCTTTTTGAAGAAGGTGCTAGTTTTTCCACAACCAAAATACAATTGGCAGCCATATCAAATTTTCCTTCAGGAGACAAAGCTTCTTGTTTGGCTTCTTCCAAGTTGTGCAAGACTTTTCCAAAGGGCTCCTTTTTACTCAGACCTCCAGTGAAAGATTAGTCATCTACTTGAGATTTGTTAGTAGCACTTCAAGGGTTGACTCAATGACCTTTTGAACCTTCAGCAAAAACTGAATTAAAACTTCTGTCTTGAAAAACAGATTTTTTTAGTTGGTATTACATCTGCAAGGAGAATTTCCAAACTCCAGGCTCTGTCATCCTAATCTCCTTACATTGATTTTCACAACGAGAGAGTTACTTTATGAACCAATCCATTATTCTTACCAAAAGTAGCCTCTGAATCGAACGTCCATCAAACAATTAATTTACCAGTCTTCCTTAATTTTGTGAATAAGGGAGAATGCATGCTACAGAATTTAAATGTACGGAGGCAACTATGTTTCTTTCTACGCAGGCCAAAGTATTTCAGGAAAGTAAACCAGCTGTTTGTCTCTTTCTCACCAAACAGGTTGGGATCTCTAATTTCTAAAGTTACCTTGGACAAATGGATAACTAATTGCATTTCGTTTCTAGATTCCCGGCAAGATTTCTCCCTACCAAAATCACCTAAAGCTCATTCATGTAGATCCATGGCGACAACTTCTGCCTTTTGGTCTAGAACCTCCATTGATATTTGTGCAGCAGCTCCCTGGTCCAATGCCAGTACCTTTACTGCTCATTTCAAGCTAGACTTGACTAGAAGCAGAGCTGCTTTTGATTTGGCAGTTCTCAGAAATATCCTTCCATGAGGGCCACTCAAAATTCATGTAGCTGGAGACTGTCCCATATGTTAAGGAAGAATGAAAAGGACACATCAGATATTAAAGTTATGTACTCACCATAACTATGCATCTGTGTTGTCCATTTTCATTCTTCCTTGACTCCACTCCCTCTTTCCCCCTTCCTGTCATCTTCTAGAATGACCTGATGGACTTTTTTGGAATCTATTGTTCCAGGTTTGAGCCCTAGCTTTGCCATTATTTCCTTTTTCCTAGTATATGTTAGGATATAGAAGGTAGCAAACTCGGTCTGAGGTATTGTGGGCTGAGTAGGGTATTATGGGTAGAGGGAGGAGCTCGAGAGTTGGATCTGTAAGTCTGTGGAATGCAGCCAAGTCAGATCCAAGGTGAAATCTGGAACCCATATGTTGAGAAAGAATGAAGATGGACAACACAGATGCATAGCTGTGGTGAGTACATGACTTTAATTTGCAGGTCTCTGAAACATACCACAGTGTACCACCAGATGTATCCAAGCAACAAAAGCATGGCTTCAGAAATCTGTACATGTATTCCGCAATGAATAATAAATAAATAAACAATGGTCCATGCGTATAGCAGTGTGGTGTTATATGCCATCTCCACCGTAGCCTGGGGGCTGCAGATGGGGGTCATCAGCTACATTTCCAAGTCATATACTGTATCCTTTGTAACACACAACAGTGGATGCCATTATGTGTGACCTGCAGCCTACTTTGCCTACTTTCTTGTGACCAGCATATCAAGGACTTTGTAGTTAGCAATATGCGCACCTACCAACTAGATGAACTTGTGGAAAGTCACCCTGCACAAAACGCTGGTGTAGGTTGCACATGTTCCAGATGTCGGAATCATGGGAATTGCCTGGGTGATGCACAGACACATTGCATACAATAACCTGTACACTTTATTTTATTAATGTGAAGTTGTTCTATCTCACCATTTTGTTCTTACACGTGGGTTCGGAGCCGATCCCTCGGCTCCAAGTCAGCCGCTTTTCAAGCTCAAACTCTCAGAGAAGCTCGAGACCTAGTTTATATCCCATGATGCTCTACTGTAAACCCCCAGATCTAGTTTGCCACTGCAACGTATCTACATACTCGGAGCAAGCTCGGGCCAGTGCTATTTTTTTCTATATTTAGTGATATTTTTCTAAAATATTTCTATTACAGTGTTAGCTAGTGTTTAGTATTTAGAAAAGAAATAGAGTTTAGTTGAATTTAGAGTGTAATTAGAATTCCTTAGGATTAGTTAGATTGGAGTGTTTTTCTTATCGGCTATTTGTTAGGCCTTTCTTAGTTTTCTGGGCGTGACAGAGCTCTGTCAGCTCCTTTGCGTGTGTTTTTTCTTACAAATTCCTTAGGATTAGCTAGATTAGTAGATTAGTTAAAATTTAGCTACTTCTGTAGAGGGTTTTATATATATATATATATATATATATATATATATATATATATATATATATATAAAAAATACTGAATAACTTTTTTTTTTTTTTTTTCTAAAGTTTGAGTTCAGGGATCTGAACTGGTATATATATATATATATATATATATATATATATATATATATATATATATATTACATATATATATATATATATATATATATATATATATTACATATATAGTTATATAAATATTTCTATTATAAAAATATGTCTGAGAAGCAAAAGTCTGGTTTCAAAAGGTGTGAGTGTAGTCAAAAAATGTCTGTTATGGACAACCACTCCACCTGTGTCTACTGTTTGGGTTCTGTTCATTTGCAGGAAGTGTGTCTATCTGCCACTCCTTTAGCGCCAGAGTTCTTTTGGAAAGGCGCAGGAAGCTGGTGGATAGGGGACTCCTGAAACCTGAATTTCAGGCTGGACTGGACAAGACTGACCTTTCTTCCAAGGCTTCGAAGCGGTCAAAGTCGTCCAAGGGGTCCTCGGAGCCCAAGTCCTCGGCTCCGAGCTCCTCTGGTCTGGTTCGATCATCGGCTCCACAGCCCTTGGAGCTGTGTATCGATCCTTTACCTCGGAGCCCAGTTGTGGATCCGGTGTTGGAGACTCCTCAGTCTCCAATTCTTCAATCAGTGCCTTCTTCGGCTCCTTTGACCCATCCCTCGACCCATTCTTCGAGGCTATCTGATGTGGACCAGATTGCTGGAGAACCCAGCCCTGGCCAAAATGCTTTCCGCTTCGAGCCACTCTGCTTCAAAGCCTGAAATTCCAGCCCTACTTTCTTCTCCTCCAAAGCCAATCGAACTCTCGGAGCCGGGGCAGACAGAACCGATGTTGGTAGAGCCCTCAGGGCCGAAGTGTGTTCCACCTACTTCGCCTCCATTGACCTTGATCTCCTCGGTTCCGACCGGGGAGTCTCAGAGCCAACACTCCCTCGCTGGCTCCGGGGTGGAGAGTCGGACCGATACTTCGGTTCCGACCCTTCCCCTCGGGGCTTCGGCGCAGGTGGCTTCGGCTCCGTCCTTTGGATTGGAGCTCGGGGTTTCAGCTCGGGGAGGGCTGCCGACCTCTTCGGAGCTGACAGACTTCTCGGACTGGGATTCTGGTGCCTTCAATGCCATGAGGAAGGTCATGTCTTCCAAGACCACTACCTCCATGGATCTTTCTTCCCCTCCCCCTAAAGGGCCTCATTCTGTCTCTTCCCCACAGGTCATTACCAAGCGTCGAGACCCAGAGCCTCAGATATCCCCATTGGGCGGCCCCTCTACAGTGACTTTACTGGACGCTCCCACCAATGAAGTACCCAGGAAGAGACTGTGCAAGAGGAGGCACTTGGATTCCCCACAGGAATCCCTGACATCGGATACTGACTTGGAGGAATCAGAAGGGTCCCCACGATCCCCCTCAGAGGATGTCTCATTTGCAGACATATTGGAGATCTTAAGGCAGAGGGGTGATTGGCAGTCCCTTGCCCCTACTCAGGATGAGTCTGTACTCCTGAAGGCCTTTGGGTCTCAACCATCCAACTCCTGGGTTACTCCCCCCTTCGATGAACTAATGGATCTTGTTGTTTGAAGGGCGTGGGAGTGCCCTGATTCAGTGGAACCGGTCCCTTGGAGGCCCAACAAGTTCATTACTTCCCCTGCTGACAAGGCCTTTCTTACCAAGGGAGTCCCAGTTGATGCCATGGTGGTGGCGGCAGCCACCAAGAAAGAGATGTCGGAAACCTCTTCTTCTGTCCATCCTCCTAATAGGGATTCTAGGATGATGAACAGGTATGGGAAACACATATTTAGTTCTGCGGCATTTTCCATGAGATCGCTCAACTACCTGACCCATTTTACCCACCTTCAACAAGATCTCCTTAAAGAGCTGGGAGATACTCTACAGGGTAACACAGCTGATGCAGTTTCTGAGAAAGTGACTGCACAACTCAACACCCTCAATTCTATAGTCAGCTCATCCATGCGGCTCATTTCTTATGCCTCTGATGGATCGAGTAGGGCAGCAGGCTCAACGATAGCTCTTCGGAGACAGTCCTGGATGCGCCTTTGCTCCTTTGTGGAAGCCTTCAAATCTTCTTCGTCAATACCCCATTCAATGGTTCCACCTTGTTCGGGCCTAAAGTTAAGGAGACGCTTACTAGGTGTGAACAAGAAGGAAAGACTCTGTCTGCTGTAGGAGTCCGTTTTTCCATTCCAACTAGACCGTACCCCAAAGGGCAACGAAGTGGAAAATGTGGTTCCGAAAACCCCAAGGAGCTTTCCAGAACATACCTATGGATACCCCATGTAGGGGCAGAGGAGGGGGTAGAAATGGAAGACGCCATCCAAACGGCAGAGGGGATCCGCAAAATCAGGGTGACAGGGAGCAGTTCTCTGGTAAGCCCTATCAGCGTTCCTGAAAGGAAGCCTGGCTGTCCTTCTCTGGAGGTGGTCGGTGTTCGCTTGGCTTTATACCCAAATGCCTGGCTAAACATTACAATGGATTCTTGGGTAATATCATTTCCAGAGGTTACTACATCCCCTTTACAAAATTCCCTCCCATGTGCACAAGTATTCCAGACTTTCCACCCAGTCTGTGAAAGCTAGCAGCCATAGAGATTCAAAACCTACTAGACAAAAGAGTCACCCAGCCAGTCCCGGCAGACCAGATAGGATCCAGAACTTACTCAAGGTTCTTTTTAGTTCCAAAGAAAAGTTCCGGATGGTCATGCTTCAATCGATACTAGAAACTGGCAATTGGATGTGCTCTATAGATCTCAAGGATGCTTACTACCACATCAAAATGGCCAGATCATCCAGAGATCATTTGCGTTTCCGGCTGGGGGCCAGTCATTACCAATTCAGAGCCCTGCCCTTTGGTCTCACCACAGCCCCCAGAGTGTTCACCAAATGTATGACAGTGGTCACGGCTCACCTGAGACGTTTAGGATTCCGTATCTGGACGACTGGCTCCTCACCGCCACCTCCAGACATCAACTAATCCAGGCAAGAGACTACACTATCAACCTATGCTCCCAGTTGGGCATAACCTTAAACTTCGAAAAATTGGCGTTATCGCCCTCACAGCGTATTACCTTTATAGGAGCAGAGCTAGACACCATTAATTCAAGGATCAGGTTGCCTCAAGCAAGAATCTTATCTCTAAGGAGTCTATTGTCCATTCTGTTGACCCAGAACAAAGCTCCTGCGTCCCAGATACTGAAGCTATTAGGCACAATGGCAGCCACGCTAATAGCAGTCCCGTTGGGGTGCATGCACATGCGGATACTCCAGTGGCTACTCTTCACACAATGGTCTTACCAACAACTGCCCATGTCACACGAGATTCTTTAAACAAACCTTTGCAAGAAGGATCTCAATTGGTGGCTGAACAGCGACCATATAGTGGTCGGACTTCCCTTTGTTCTTCCCCAACCCACAGCCACAGTGACCACAGATGCTTCCCTGATAGGGTGGGGGGGCTATTTCAGGGAAAGATTGTCCAAGGTACTTGGTCAAGCATGGAATCACATTTGCATATAAATGTCCTGGAGATGAGAGCGGTGTTCCTGGCGTTGCAACACTTTCATGACTGTCTTCCTCCAGGGACAATTGCAATTCAGACTGACAACATGTCAGTAGTCTGGTACATCAACAAGCAAGGGGGAGCTGGATCATATCCCTTATGCCGAGAAGCCCTAAGAATTTGGCAGTGGGCTGCATCCACCAGACGCTTTCTAATAGCAATGCACATCCCGGGGTCATCCAACGTGATAGTGGGCAAACTAAGCAGGGCCATCCTGTTGCCTCACAATTGGTCCCTCAAACAACAGGTGGTGGAGCTACTTTGCCCTCTATCCCCCACCGGGGAGCAACCTGAGGGACGCCCACATACACGATTGGCCCCCGGGCCTCCTATATGCCTTCCCGCCAATTCCCCTAATTCCCAAATTCATACAGAAAGCCAAAAGTCTGGGAAGGACTGTGATATTGATAGCCCCATCTTGGCCTCGTCAGATTTGGTTCCCCTTCCTACAGAAGTATCTAGTGGGAGAACCATGGATTCTGGACCCAGTGCCAGACCTTCTGACTCATTCATCAGGAGTTCTTCATCCCTCCCTCATCTCCCTAAAACTGACAGCTTGGCTGCTCTAATTCCCATATTAGCCAGGTTTCAAGATTTGTCTCCCGCTGTCCAACATATTATAGTTTCCTCTCATAAATTGTCAACCAGGAAGCTATGTAACAGCAAATGGAAATGATTTGTTCACTGGGCTTCTCACCACGACATTGACCCTTATGTTGCCCCTATTCATACCATTTTAGAGTTCTTGTCTTCCTTGTTCTATGACGGCACAGCTGCTGCCACCATAAGAGTTCAATTGGCTGCCATTTCCAACTTTCATGTAGGGTTTAACGGGTTTAACATCATGTCCCACAGACTATGTAAGGCCTTTTTGAAAGGGACCCACCATCTCAGAACACCTATCTCTCCCTGGAATTTGAATCCTGTTTTATCCCAATTGATGCTTGCCCCCTTCGAACCCACGTCATCCTGTGACTTGAAGTTTCTGTCTTGGAAAACTATATATTTCTGGTAGCCATAACATCTGCGCAAAGGGTCTCCAAACTTCAAGCTTTATCTTCCAAGCCCCCATATTTGATCTTCCATCCTGATAGGGTGTTCCTCAGGACAAATCCTACCTTTCTTCCTAAGGTCTGTTCAGAAACTAACTTAAGTCCATTGAGCTCCCAACATTTTTTAGACACCATACCAACAGCCTGGAATATATGTTACACAAGCTTGATGTTCACAGACAATTGAGATTCTACTTGGACAGAACGAAAGACTTCAGACAATCGGATCAACTCTTTGTCTCTTACGCAGAGAACAAGAAAGGTTCTGCGATATCAAAAATCACGTTATCTAAGTGGCTTTCTGACTGAATTAAATTAATTTATTCCTCCATTAACCAGCCATTACCGACTAATGTTAAAGCCCATTCTACCCAGGCTGTTTCTACTTCATTAGCTCATGCAGCTCGTTTACCCTTGGATACCATTTGTGCAGCTGCCACGTGGTCAAAACCTTGCACGTTTATCACTCATTACAAAGTGGACAGGGCTTCCTTTGGTTCCACTGTGCTCAGGAATGTTCTCCCTTGAGCCACCCAGGATTTGGGTGCTTGGGACGCTACCCACGTGTAAGAACAAAACGGCGAGATAGAACAACTTCACATAAAGAAGTTATGTCCTTACCATAACGTTCCATGTGAGTTGTTCATCTCGCCTTTTTGTTCTTACATTCCCTCCCACCTTCCCCCTCCTGTTGAGAAAGATGGTTGCCTTGGTGGATTGGTCAGTCTTGTCAGCCTGTCTTCTTAGGACAGGCTGTTTTTCCTTTCTGCAAATCTATAGGTACCTAGATAGGTAGGTACTGTAGTGTTTTCTTTCTTTTTAGGCTGTCTTTGGGTGCAGCATACCAGATCCTGGGGGTTTACAGTAGAGCATCATGGGATATACACTAGGTCTCGAGCTTCTCTGAGAGTTTGAGCTTGAAAAGCGGCCGACTCAGAGCCGAGGGATCGGCTCTGAACCCACGTGTAAGAACAAAAAGGCGAGATGAACAACTCACATGGAACGTTATGGTAAGGACATAACTTCTTTTTTTATTTCATTTTACATTTATTAACTGGGATGGTCTGACTGGACGAGGTCCATTATCAGCGGAGGCCTGGGGATAATGATATTATACAAAACGAAAAGCAGTGTCATCATAGCAGCATTTGAGGAACAGAAAAACAGTAAAAAAATTCTCATCAGTAAAATTTACATAAATACATTTTGTTAGTTGTGAATAGGACAGAAATCACAACAAAAACATATATCAAGGGACATCATTTATAAATACCATGCTTACAGAGGGTCTAAAGCAGGAGAGAAAGAAAAATATGGAGAAAGCATATTGTAGGATTATGTAACACATGGGCAAAGCCATGAACTTATAAAATGAGACTTAAGGAAGTTTTTGAATTGTGTAGTATTTGATGCAGAAGTCACAAAAATGTGGAGATCATTCTAACTTTTAGCTACTGTGTGAAAATAGACCTTTACCTGCTGTGTTGTCGGCTGAGGAGATAGAGAGGAGTGATTTGTTGGCAGAGCGGAGTGGACGATTTAGTATATAGTGAGTCAGTAATTGCCTTAGTGCTGGAGTTTTGTCAGGATGTTTTAGGATGTTATATGCAATGACTAGTTGGTGAAAAGTTAATAACTGTGGGAGTTCAAGCCACTGAAGCTGCCTAAGAGGTATATAATGATGGGTTCTAAATGTGGAATTATTAGCAAACTTGGCAATTTTGTTATAACAAGCCTCAAGTTTGTCAAGGTCAGATTTTCTGACATGGGTCAGTATTGGTGCTGCATACATTAATGTGGAAAGAAGGTGAGTTTGGGCTAGAGTGACCCGAGCCTGATCTGACAAAGTTTTTATGCCTGTATAGGGAACCCATTTTTTTGTGTACCTTTTTGATAGTTTGAGAGATATGGATGTCAAAGTCGAGGTTATTGTCTCTTTCAACGCCAAGGAGCTTGGTATGGGGAGAAGGTGAAATGACAGTACCATATTTGGAGGAGTTAGAGAAGAAGAGAGGAGAGGTTTTTGATTTATTAGGGGTAAATAGGAGTAATTTAGTTTTGTTGGAATTTAAGATAAGTTGGATATTTGTGACCTAACTTTCCACTGAGGCAAAGGATTCTTGGGTGAGCCGCTGTAGAGTGGTAAGAGATGGGGCTGAGCAGATTAGGGTCGAATCATCTGCATACTGTATGAGTGAGGTGTGCAGGGTAGAGGTATGCAGATTATTGGTGAAGATACAAAAGAGAAGTGGACCCAATATAGAACCTTGAGGTACACCAATGGTGGTTGGAAGTAAAGGTAATAAAACACCCTGCCACTGGACAGATTATTGTCTGTGAGATATATTTTTTAAACCAGGCAATAGTGTCAGGGGCAAAGGATGAAGAGGTTCATGTATCTATTAGTATGGCGTGAGAAACCTTGTCAAATGCTTTAGAGAGGTCCAGGAATATAGCAGATACAAAATTGCTGTTATTTCTATGTTGGTTAACCAGATTTGTAAAAGAGAGAAGAGCGGTAGTTGTGCTGTGGTGTGGGCGGAAGCCATGTTGTGTAGAGGAAAGGAGATAGTTTGTATTTAGGAAATACATGACCTGAGAGTGAATGCATTTCTCAAGTATCTTTGGTAAAGAAGACATAATGGCAGTGGGGCAGTAGTTTGAGAAATCATAGGAATTGCCACCTTTATGAAGGGGAATAATGTCGGAAATTTTCCACGGTTGAGGGATATAGGATTCCTGTATGGAGCAGTTAATAAGGATCGCGACAGGGTAGGATAAGGAGTTAGCGGCCATTTTTAGGAAATTAGCTGGTATGCCATCTGCTGCAAGAGTAGTGGGTTTTAGTTTTAAGAGGTATTTTTTTATTGTAGATGTTGGGGCAGGTGAGAGCATAAAGGGAGGTGTGTTGTTAGGAGCTGTTGTTGGCAGGGATGAGTAGCTATTTTTGTATAGTTGGGTGGATAGTGATTTAATGGATCCAGTAAAGTGATGATTGAATTGAGAGGCTTTGTTGTTGGTGGAGGTGGGAGCTGGTGTGGTGATTTTGCCAGGTTTTAGTAGGGAGTTAATTGCATTCCAGAACTTTTGGGGGTTGTTAGAGTGTTTGTTTTGGATACCTAGAAAGTAGTTCTGTTTATCAAGCTTTGTTTTTTGGCTTGATTCCCAAGTTGTTGATTGTTGTGTGTGGATAGACTAGTGTTATCTTTCTTCCAGGTTTTCCATGCCTTATCTCTGGACTTTAATAAGGTTCTAGTGGACTTACTTAGCCATGGAGCATAATGTAGTTTAGCTCTAAGTTTTCTTATGGAGGCTACTAAATCAAGGATGTTAGTAAGAGTACTATTAAAGTAGTTAACTACTTGGTCCAACTCAAGGGTGCGTAATGGTTCCCAGTTGCATTTTTTTTTAAGTACTGTTGAGATCCAGGGATTTACATTGTGATCATCTCTGACTAGTCTATAGACTGTAGGTTTGGGTAAGTTTGTGCGTTTCTGTAGGAGGAATGTTGGGAGGTGGTCGCCAAGTCCATCTGGTAGACAGCCTATTTGGTAATTATGTTCAGGGTAGTTTACCAGTGTCCAGTCTAGTATAGATTCCTTTTGGGATTTTTTTATCTACTCTAGTGGGTTCTTGAATGAGTTGAGAGAATCCATACAGGTTGATGTTGTTAGTGGGGTTTTTAGAGTTGCAGGCTAGCCAATTAGTAGTTAGGTCACCTAGTATAATAGTCTCTTGTGGGAGGTTATCCCTTGTCCATTGTAGAATTTCCTCAATTATTGGAGAGTTATTACTTGGAGGGATATAAGCACAAAGAATATTGATGCTCTTTTTCTTGTTTAGCAGTAGCACAGAGCCTAAGGTCTCAGCGCCTAAGGTCTCAGCAGTAGGAAATATAGGTAGAGTAGTTTGTAGAGGTTGGATAGTAAGTGTGTTTTTACAGACAATTGCAACACCCCCTCCCTTCTTTCCCACTCTATCTAGTCTTAGGATATTATATCCTGGAGGGATAATTTCTTCACTCTGGATGCTGGGTTTTAGCCAGGTCTCTGTTATGGTTGGAATGTCAGTAGAGTAGTGGGTTATGAATGAGTGTAAGTGAGGAAGTTTGTTTGATATACTGCAAGAGTTAAGGTTGATGGCAAGTAGATCTGATGTGTGTTTGTTAGGGGGAATGATGTTGCATGGCCCTGGATTTGGGTGAATATCTCCTGCAAACTATCTGGCAATTAATGGAATGTAAATCCTTCTGGTCGATATACTGGATTCCAGTTGTGGGAGGTGGGACCTTTGTAGCAATGTGGGTGCAGTCTGGACCTCAGTGAAATGGGTTTTGTCATAGAATAGGGTTCTGTGCTATACTGTCCACAGAAATCAAATATGCTGTTACACATGCTGCAACATCATGTCAAGGAACTGATGTAGAATTCACAGGGCTGAGATTTGTGAATCTATTAGCATATTAATATATGTCCATCATATTGATCTGTGCTACAGTAGCCTTAGCTATATGTGTTATATCCTGCCGAGACAATAACAGCCAACCAGCTTCCAAAGCATCAGGCTACATTCCATGTCCCCAAACTTTCAAGCAGCTCAGGCTGACCTGACTAAAAGACAAGGTTGGGAGTGAAGCCCTTAAGGGCTTTACTGCCACTAACAAGTACACAGCTCAAACTCATCTGACTAAAAGACAAGGTTGGAGGCAAAGCCCTTAAGAGCTTTACTGCCACTAACAAGTACACTCCTCTGGGGCTTTGAGGATCGACAATTGCTTGTGATTTTGCTAGGCAGGTAAGTTCCCTTTGGGAAAAAAACTTCCATTTATTTATGTTTTATTACTTTTCTTTTCAAAAAAATTATTTTAAAGCTGGAAACGTTGTGTCCCAAGATTGTAATGTACTTTTAAATGGAGCATTTGTTTTTTCTGTCAGTTTAAAAACTGAAAACACAATTTTTGTGGAAAACTTGTGATCTGATGTTGTCAGTTTTCATTTTATCCTCAGCATATGGGTTTGGATCCAATCCCTTGGGTCCAGCTCGAACACTGCAAAAGTTTGTGTCAACCAAAAAGCTCTCCAGCTCCCTACCGACAATGCATCTCTCCTAATCTCCTCAGATCTCGTTTGCCATTTTATGAAGATGTGGTCATTCCTAACATCTCTCGACCAGTAAAGTTTTTTTCTCTAGTTTATACTGTCTTTACTTGCTAGCTTAGTCATATTTTTGCCCTTTTATCTTCTATTAAGCTGATTTCTCTTTTCCAATTCTTTCCCAAGAGTTTTACTTAAATTTTATAAAGTAAAACTTATATTGCTGTTTCTCTACCCTTTTTCCCCACTCTCTCTTTCTCTGTTGTTATATTAAAAAATAATTAGTATTAGTGTTTTTCCTTAGTAATTATAATAGAATGTTTTCTTCTAGTTGTTCTGGTTGTAGCTGCAGTATTGTAGTTGTTCTTGTTTTTGTCTTGATAGCTGTGCTCTGTCTTACATTATGGCTGAAAAAGCAGACAGGCTGGCTGGCTTCAAAAAAAGTTCAAAGTGCGGTCACAAAATCCCGCTAAGTGACTCGCACAGTATATGTGTCTACTGCCTTGGTCCATCCCGCCTTAAGGAGGACTGTGACATTTAAAAAGCATTTAATGATAGAGCTCTAGTTAAGCGAAACAATACATTCCATCCCAGCTTCCTCCCCATCCTCCAGAGTTTCAGACAGAGGAAGGAAAAGACCTTTGTCAGCTCCAAAAATTTTGATGGAGCCGACTACGAAACTTGTTAAATGCTTGGATCCAAATAAGGTTTCTTCGGATCCCACAACTTTGAAGACTCCCCCATTGGATCCAACAGCTTTGGATCCAAATCTCTCTGTGTTGTAAGGATAGGTTGGATCCATTGCTATTGGAGTTGATGGGAAGTCGCTTTAAGTCAATTATACACAGGACTTTGTACTCCCTCTCCATAGATCCGATACCATCCAGGGTCCCATCACTGTTCTTGGAGACATCAAGGTCACCATTATCATCCTCGACTCACTCCACTAGAAGCCTTACAGAAGCTGATGTAGGGAGGATGGTCAAGAAGATCCTCTGGGCAAAAGTTTTGCAAGGCCCCATACAGTTCCTACCCCCAAGAGTCAGGAGTTCTGAAGTTCTTCATCCCCATTGGAGATTTTAACCGTATATTAGAAAACAATGACACAAATACTACTAATAAATGTAGAAAAGCAGCATCATCTAAGACCTTAAATAATTCATGGATTTGTTTAATTTTAAGGATATTAATAATTTTTCAGAAGTAAATTCATTATTTTTTTACACACTTTTCACATAGACATGGTACTCATTCTAGGAAAGACAGAGTATATATCTCAAGTGACTTAGTAACAAAACTTGATAAAGTTAGTTATTTCTTGCCCACTATCTGATCATAACTCGTATTACCTTTGAAGTAGACAAATATTAAAAGTAGTATTTCTATCACTAGTCTACCATCATATATGACCAATCTGATAGAATTTAAGGATTCTTTTGAATAAAGAAATTCAATCTTTTATAAATATAAACTTAACTGAAGGTTTTTGTCTGTGACTCCTTAAAATCATATTTGTATGGTGAAATTGTTTTTGATATGTATATAAAAAATGGAATAAAGACTTGATAAAATATCTAGAGAAAGTGGATAAACTTAAATTGCTCATCCTGTATCACTCCTGGAAGTTTGACTCACCCATTTCTGTTGATGCCGGAGCTGAGGATCCATCTTTCCTCAGCTCTGACTCCTGCTCTGAGTTCCTCAGCTCAGTCGGAGCTGGGGACCTCTTGAGTTTATGCCGGTCCAGTCAGATCCAAGGGGGTGGGTTCAGCTCTGAAGTTCTTGGAGCCATTCCCCCCATCTTCAAGTTTCTGCCTGGATCAGCGCAGCCCTGACTTCAGCTTTGAGGCTGCTTTCAGCTGAATTTGAGGGGACCAAGACCCAAGGACACTATCTTTTGGGTCAGGGTTCCATCATTTCTTGGAGACAGCTTTCAAGGCTCTTGAGAGAGCTATGTCAGCTTCGGCAGTTCAGACAGAGTCTGCCCTGTCAGATCTGCAGTCCTCTACCTTGCAGACCTTGCCCCAAGTGTCTCGACCAGACCTCCCACAGGGACTGTGGGTCCATAAACTCCAGGCTATCCACCAGGGTTCCCATTCCTCTTTTAATACCTTTGCAGAACACCACACAGAGGAGGTTCCTCAGAAGAGGAGGTACAAGAGGAAGCACCTGGACTCCATGGAGAAGTCCATCACTGAAGACACTGACCTCGAGAAAGGTGAAGGATCCCCTTGATTACCCCCCTGACGATGTTTCCTTCAGGGGCATCCTTAAGATCTTGAAGCAGAGGGGGTAGCTGGAAGTCCAGCAGTCCCTCATCTGACAAGTTGGTGTACCTGTTGGTGTTTGGATCCTGTCTGTCTATTTCATCGGTGTTCTCAACCGTCAATGAACTCATTGAATTGATTTCTTGGTGGGTGTGGGAGGCTCCAGACTCCATCAAACCAATCCCTTGGAGACCAAACAAGATTATTTCTGCACTGGAGGATAACAAATTCTGGTCAAAGGGTGTTCCAGTAGATGCCATGATCATGGAGTTGGCCATGAAGACAGAACTTGCAGAAGAAAGTTCTACTATCCATCCCCCTAATAGGGATTCCAAAACAATGGATAGATGTGGGAAGTGTGTCTTTTCTTCGGCAACTTTTGCCTTGAGGTCCATGAAATATTTGTCCCAGTTTACCAGATTACAGATGGATCTGATGAAGGAGCTGTTAGATACCCTCTCTGGAGCTGTGTCTGAAAAGGTACGGGATTCAGTCATCTCTTAGCTGCCCACCCTACATGCCATTGCAAACTCCTCCGTGAGGCTGCTCTCTCATGCAGCCAAAGGGACGAATAGAGAGGCAGGTTCTGGCATCTCTATGAGGAGACATGCCTGGGTGTGCCTCTGTTACTGTGTGGAGCCTTTCAAGTCTTCGTTTGTCAACTGTCCATTTAATAGCACTTCCCTTTTTGGCCCAAAAGTCAAAGAAATGCTATTCACGTGCAAGAAGGATGGAAAAACCCTTCCTGTCATGGATGTTCGTTTTTCCACTCCTCACATACCTTGCTTGAAGAATCGGAGGAACAGTGGAAAGATGTGGTTCAGAAAATCACAAGGGCCTTTTCCTCATACATGTGGAAAAAGTTCCCCCAGAGGCAGAGGGGGGAAAAGTGATAGAAGATGCCACCCTCGAGGCAGAGGAGCTCAACATCATCAAGGGTCTATAGATACCTTCTTTGGCAAACCCTTTCAGTGTTCCTGAAAGGAGGCCCAATTGCTCTTCTCTAGAGGGAATCAGGAGTTGACTATCCCTGCACCAGACAGCCTGGCTAAAAATAAATGATACCTAGGTGCAGAGGATCTTATTCAGAGGCTACTTTATACCCTTTTCCTGTCCATCTCCCCAAAGCAATAAACTCTCCAACATTTCTTCCAGTCAGAGGGAGCAAGCAGCCATCCAGATACAAAGGCTGTTAGACAAACCAGTCATTCAAGAAGACCCCCCAGACTAGAGAGGATTCAGAACCTACTCAAGGTTCTTTTTGGTATCACAACCCCGACCAGGCATCTACTCCTAGAAGCAAGATACATGGTTATTTAAATGTGTTCTCTGTTGTGGATTACAATAAACTACAAAAAGTCACATCTAGAGCCCATAAAAGGACTTGAATTCATAGGAGCAAGCTTAAACACAGTAAGAATGATAGCATGTTTTCCATCCTCAAGAGTGATAACCATAAGAGATCAGGTCAGGAAACTTCTACACAACTCAAAAGTACCTGCTTGAACGGTACTTCAAGCCTTAGGTTCAATGGCAGCAGCAATAATATTAGTTCTGCTAGCCAGATTTCATATGAGAATCTTACAATGGCTGCCATCAGTACACTGGTCGATCCTTCACCAACCCATGTCAGTCCCAATAAGTGTCACAACCACTTGCAAACAGGATTTTTCATGATGAGTTCACTCAAATCACCTTATGCAAGGTCACCCATTTCTTCCCCCTCATTTCAAGGCCACAGTTGCTCAGACCTAATAGCAAGCACTAATATACCCTGACACTGATTGCCCAGTAGGGCAAGGCTCTTTATTCACCCCTCATCAACCAAGCGACTAAGCAGCTCACCCTATTATTCAGGCATGACCAAAGGGCAATTTTAGGAGTACTCTCCAGTCCAACTGGTGAATCTGGGTATCCTGCGGCAATGTACACAGACAACCCTCTCCTCCTACCACACAACAGTAACATATGCGAGAGATGCAATTATACAGCTAAACTGGAAGCTAAGTTGTCTCCACCCAAGACTGGAACAGACAGTCAAGAGGAGTAGGTTAATACTTGCACCACACCTCCAGCCGCATAAATACACAAAATTATACTTGGAGGCTCTAAATAAAAACCTGCAAAAGCATCGGAGACCTTCAAAACAGACACCCAAACAACCTGCACCTCCCGTTACAAACCAGACAACACATAAAACATAAAATCAGTGTGCCGCACAATCACATTCCTTAAGACGAAATAACATACCTAACACACTAGTAATAGGTGATTCTATAGTCACAGTTTCTATAGGCACACTGGCATCCCACTCACTGTGCTGGACAAGCAGAAGGTTACTGTTAGCTGCTTGTTGGGAGCCAGGATCCACCACATAGCACAAGCACTCGGGTCACTCCAGAACAAGTACAAATATGTCAATGTTCATGTTGGTGTGAATGACCTGAGACGTACCTCCCTAGACTACATGAAAAGAGACATGGAAGAGCTCTCTGATCATGTAGCCCAGGCTGGTATGACCCTGACCCTGAGTAGCATCCTGCCCTCACCAAGAATGATACCTTAATGTAAAGAAAAAATGATCAATTTCAACAATTGGCTAAGTTTCTGGTGTCATTCAAAGGGGATCCAGTGTCTGTTAACCTGGGACGACATGCTCGACAAGCCGCGTTGCTTCACAAGAGAAGGCTTGCACCTGTCACCTCTAGGCTTTCGAATACTGGCCGAGGCTCTTGCTGCTCCTGTAGTGTCGTTTTTAGGCAAGGCTCAAAAGTCAAACCCACCTCCGTAAACAGCACAATGAACAAAAAACTGAGGGTTATGCTACTCAATGCCAGGAGTTTAAATCTCAAAATGCATGCACTCGAAGCACTCCTCAGTGTGGAGAACGTCGACATCTATGCAGTAACTGAAACCTGGTTCAAGGCTCCAGAGAGCACCCCAGCACCACCAGGCTACAACTCATACCACACATTTCGGCCACAGAACACGGAATGAAACACAAAAGGAGGGGGTGTATCCATATTCATCAAGCATACCTACACCTCCAGGTTAGTGGTGCAGCATGATACACTGAGATTATCCATGTGCAACTAACATCAGGTAAATCTGCAATGCAAATTGTGGCCTGCTACAGATCACCCTCCATGACCCAGGACCACTGCTCCACTTTTCTGGAGACACTGGAAAACATGAAGGTCCTACCGAACACCCTGATATTGGGCGATTTCAATTAACCTACCATTCACTGGGAAAACGTACAAACTCCCAGGCTCAGTGCTTCCTGGAATTCATCAACTCAAACGCCCTGGATCAGCTGGTAAACTCCCCTACCAGAGGTGAAAACATATTGAACCTGGTCATCACCAACATGGATGACAGGTGTTCCACACCGGCGGTCAACCCGTCACTGGTTAGATCAGACCATAAGCTAATCACTCTGGATGTCCACACCCCACCACCACCCCCAACTAAGGAAACTACAGTAAAAAACTTTCCTAAAGCAAACTTCACCTTACTTAAGACAGAGGTAGTAAGTTTCACAGCCCCCACGCTAAAGGATAATGCTGCCCAAGATGCAGAAACCTTTACAAATGCACTCTATGAGCACCTACAAGGATGCATGGATCATGCCATCCCTAGCAAAACCAAGACTCACTCCTCTAAGAGAAGGAAACCAGTTTGGTGGACCCCTGCCATAAACAGGCTATACAATAGAAGGAGGAAACTAGTTCAGAAAAAAAGCAAATCCCAAGAAGGAAAGACATCCCTGATCAGTAGCAGCAAGAAACTAAGGTCCCTCATGAAATCATCCAAGGCTAACTTCGAAAGAAAAATAACCAAGGATTCAAAAGAACCACAAACCCTTCTTTAGCTATGCTAAGAATCTAAGTGGCAACTCGCAGATATGCACTGAACTAGTGCAAAATAGCACAAAATGTAGTGAACCTGCTGATATTGCCAACATCCTGGCAGATAGATTCAGTGCAAACTTCACCCCCCTCTCACCCCCAAAAGGGCCCACAACAATACCAGAAAAGTGTAGTGTCCCAAAAATCACACACACATAGGTGAAAACAGCCCTTTCAAAAGCCAAAAACACAGCATCATTGGGACCAGATGGTATCCCAGACTGCGTCTTGCACGAACTACAGAATGAACTAACCCCCCACCTAAACACGCTGTTCAACCTCAGCCTCTCCACAGGCTACGTGCCCATAGAATGGCACACAACAATGGTTATTCCTCTCCACAAAGGAGGGGCCACAACTGACCCTGGTAACTATCGCCCCATAAGACTGACTAGCCTGGTCTGCAAGGCTATGGAGCGCATCATCATGGAACTCATTAACAAAGACATTGGGAACCTCCAAACACTTGACCTGGCCTGGTTCGGCTTTAAGGGCAGATCATGCCTACTAAACCTGGTTGACTTCTTCGAGACAGTCAACAAGGCTATAGACGAGGGATAGGTGGTTCACATAGCCTACTTTGACCTCGCCAAAGCTTTCGACACCATTCCCCAGTCGGGTATTACAGAAAAACTCACCAGCCTGAACATAAATCCCTACATCATGAGATGGGTTGCCAACTGGCTTACAGACAGAACTCACACGGTAAGAAAAGCGGGCTCCAGGTCTGACTCTAAACCAGTCACAAGTGGTGTCCCACAAGGCTCAGTCCTGGGACCCCTACTGTTTGGCATATACTTCTCAGAAGTACAGGCAAACACAGGAGGACTATGGCTAACCAAGTTCTCCGATGGCTGCAAACTGGGAGCCATAATTGACTCTCCGGCTGATATGGACATCCTCCAAAAGGGCCTTACTGAGACGGAAACCTGGTGTCAAAGTCATGGCCTCAAGCTAAATGCCAAAAAAATGCATAGTCATCCCGTTTGGGAAAAACAAAACACCCACGAATTGCCACATAGGTGGCAGCCCCCTTAATACAGAAGAGGTAATAAGAGATCTGGGGACCCAGGTAGATAGTAATCTCTCCTTTGACAATCATATTGCCAAAGTAGTTAGGAAATCCTTCTATGTGACCCATCTAATTACTAAAGGGTTTGCATCTAGAAATAGAGGTTATAGTGCCCCTCTACTCATCACTCATTAGAGCCATCATATAGAGTACAATGTCCCATTAGGGATGTACCTCACAAGTCACTTGCAACAGCTGGAAAGACCACAAAAGTACCTCACCAAGAGGATTAATGGCCTCAAACATATGTCCTATGCAGCCCGACTGGAAAAACTCCAGCTGTACTCAGTGGCATATTGCTTACTTAGAGGTGATCTCTGCCTGACTTACAAAGCCATGTCCAACTCAGAATTGATGGACATGCTCCACCTAAAGAAATCCAAGTCACTGCAAGCCACGTCACACTCTAGTGAGCTAAACCTCTCCACAACAATAAATAGAACATGCTGGAGGGATAGATTCCTGTCACAGAGACTCCCCATGCTTTGGAACAAAATTCTAAACTACATTAGGCAGAGAGCCCCTCACTAACACTCTTCAAGAGAATCCTTGACGAGTGGATGGGTAACAGAAAATACACCCCTGGGATCACTTCATTGGCTGTGCTTGACAGAGGATCAGTTAATTAATCAATGGGGCAGCGAATGCTGACACACTCTGGCTAGGCTTATAAATGCCATTGGGCAGATAGCCTAGTTACCTACCTATGAACAGACACTTCCCAGATAGGGTGGGGGGGGTCATTATGTGGGAAAAACAGTCCAAGGAAGATGGTCTGCAGCAGAGGTCAACTCGCACATAAATGTCCTAGAAATGAAAGTGATGTTACTGGCATTGCAAGCCTTTCAAAATGCAGTACCTCTAGGAATGATTGCAATTCAGTTTGGACAACTTGTCAGTGGTATGGTACATCAACAGACAAGGTGGAACCAGATCTTATACCCTATGTCAAGAAGCACTCAGATTGTGGAACTGAGCGATCTCGTCCAACAGCTTTCTAGTGGCAGCGCACATTCTGGGAAAGTTGAACGTGATAGCAGACAAATTGAATAGCTCCATCATCATGCCTCATGAGTGGTCCCTCAATTAGAAGGTAGTGGAAACAATATTCCATGAGTGGAATCAGCCTTGCTGTGACCTGTTTGCATCCCCTCTGAACAACAAATGCAGCAGTTACGTTGCCCTGATCCCCCCAAAGGGACTCTCTCACTCACGATTGCCAGGTCGAAAATTTAATAGTTCACAGACAGCAATATTTGAAGCATCTCTGATGGTTGTTAATGATAAGAGCATTAATAATAAAGTTTTTTTTTTACTGGAAAATTTGCTACATTCCCACAAGATTGATGTTAGTGTTTGTGAAACATGGTTAAAGAATAATGACAGAAAACCAGTTTTGTCAGGGTACAAGTCTTTTTACTGTAACAGACATTCTAACAAAAAATCAGGTGAAGGTGTTCTGATAGGGATTAAAGATATTTATGAGACCTGTGATTATGACATGTTCAGTGATAACACCAATACTATAGACTATACAACTATGACAATAAAGACAACCCTCCACATATAGGTTCATAGGTAGGTACTAGGCTATCTGCCCAAGGGCATTTATAAGCCTAGCCAGAATGTGTTGGCTTTCGCCTCCCTTTTAGATTAGTTTCCTGAGCCTCCTGCTATATTCCAGTTTCTAACTATATAAAGTTACCTAGAACTATGATCTGTCTAATAAGTGCTGAATTTTTTTTCACCAATAGAGAGACACCACTGCCATTAATGCCTTCATCTACTGTGGTGGGCGTGAATGCATAGTAGGTGTCGAATTCCTGCACTGATGGGTGATGGTCTTGAACCAGATTGTTGTGACAATGCACATCTCAATGCATTCCAGAGTAAGCAGTGCCTGTAGGGAGTGAAGTTTCTTGTTTGGGCTCCTAACATTGAGCAACAGTCTCTGTTATCCAGACCCAGTTTTATTAAACCGCAAGACTGACACTGCCTAAAAAGACACTGTGGGGTAGGAAAAAGCTTTAGCCAATATACAAAATCTTTCTGAAAAGTGGTGCAGGCCATCCCTGCCAAAGCAGTTAAGACTAACACCTCCTCCAAGGCTGATATAAATATAGGAGCCCACTTAAATGACACCAGAAGCTAGACCAGTTGTTGAAGTCAGTAATCTTTTATTTGTATTGCAGCATCATTCTTGGTGATGGTAAAATGCAGCTCAAGGCTAGCTTTCATACCTACCTCGGTCACCTGTCCCAAAAGCTCCATCATGTCTCTCTGCACATAGTCCAGGCAGGTATTTCTCAAGTCATTTACTCTCACATTTGCTATGACTGTCATAGTTATCAGTATAACTAGTTATAGTTAGCAGTTATGGTGCAAGGATTTGAGCACATGAATGATGTGGTGAATCATGGCTCCCAATAGGCAACTAACCATCACCTCCTCCTTACTCAGCCTGGAGAGTGGTGCATCAGTGTGTCTCACTATAGACTAGAGTGGCCAGGCTGGATGTAGATACCCTACCATGTTAAAAATATTACAAGCCCCCATCAAGAGAGAGTGGTTCCAGTTCTCTATATCTGCTATGAGTTGCAGCAGGAAATGAAAAGTGCTCTGATGGCAGGTTTCCTCTGGGAGGCTCAGTCTGACACCTCAGTTGATGAGGTAGCCCTATCACAACAGCAATCTCCTATACAGACTCAGGAAAAATGAGCATCACTACGGGAAATGGGGGATACGTTTACTGGTAAGCCATGGTGTTCCCAGTTGAGATGAAACCATGTGGACACGACCCCAGCGGGCCATCAAATAATAGCCCCTTACAGGATGCCTGAAAGAGTTAGGCAAACTATTACTGAGGAACTGCATTACATGTTGAAACAGGGAGTAATCCAGGAGCCAAAAGTCCTTGGGCCTCATTCAGTGCTACTCGTACCAAAGAAAGATGACAGCACCAGATTAGCATGTACTAAAGAAAACTGAACAGTCACACAAATTCAGATGCTTACCCTATACTACAGACAGAACAAGGAGCAGCTGGGTGGGGCTAAATATCTAACCATTATTGACTTGACCAAGGGTTATCAATAGGTGCAGTTTACACCTACAGACAGCATTTGTGACCTGACTTGGGTTATGCGAGCTTTCACAAATGATGCTGGGATTACGAAGGCCCCAGCAACTTTTCAGTGGCTGGTAGATCACATCCTAGCAGGAGAAGATTACACCCTTGTGTTCCTGTATGGTACAGCCATCTATAACCAGTCATGGGTAGAATGTGTTCAGTATATCAGGGAGATATTGGGCAGACTGCTAATGACAGGGCTGACTATTGAGGTCAACAAGAGTCAGGCGACTATAGCAAAAGCATCTTTTATATGGGTCGTAGAATGAGCAGTGGTAAAGCACTTAAAGCCTGTAAACTGGTCAACACTGACTACAGTGTCAAGTATTCACTTTACATGGGGATAATTCCAACCATGGAGCGGGGGCTACACATAGTCAGGTTTCTTCAGGGAAGAGAAGAGCACGATATTGTGTACTTAATCCTTATACTTCAACCCAGACAGGAATCCTATGCATCCTTGGAGAAGGAGTGTGCAGGCATTGTTTGTGTTATGCAAATGCTAGGAATGTATGGCAGACAAGTCACCATTGTTACAGACAACAGCCTTTGAGATGGTTACATAAGGAATGTGAACACACTGGAAAGCTTCTCATATGGAGTTTACCCTTCCCGTCGTACAAAATAACCATCCAGCATATGAGTTGTACTGCTAATGATATCATAATGCAGATGGCTTGTCCATAAAGGGAATGGGACAGTGTACCAAAAGAGCACACTTTCATCTTGAGTCTTAAGTTCCATTTCTTGACACCTGCTTGAGTGTCTTCTACAGAGATAATCATGATGCCAGGATTGAGAAAAAGACATACATATATAATGCCTGTACTTGTTTCTTTTTGAATTCATACATTATAGCATCTCCAAGCTGTATTTAAGCTTTGTGAAATACATAACAGAAAACTGCTATGTGAAATTTCATTTATATATCTAAGCAGTGACACTAGGATTGTTTTTCATATCACATGTAGAATAAAAATATGCTTCAAAACTGTAATTTTATTATTCATTAATTTGGTGATTAAATGCAGTTTCACAGAAAATTAGGGTTTACCACTTGTCCCACTTTGCGAGAGACCGTCCCTCTTTGGGCAGTTGTGTCCTGACAAAAAATTGTAAAAATGGCAAATGTCCTGAGATTTTAGGACAAAATTATTTCCTATATTTTATGTAATAGTTGCATAAAACAGTTATTCTGTATCTAAAATACCTAACTGTTATAAGAAACAGAATAAGCAACTAAAATGCTACAAGAATAAGCTTTTATTTAGGCAAAAAAGTTAAGTTCTATCCTTTGTACTGACCCTGGGTATGTGTCGGCCTGTAAAATCTGATATTTGTACCAAAAATGTCCCACTGTGGCTATCTGAAAAGGTGGCAACCCTACAGAAAACAATTGCTTGCTTGCCTGCAACTGCACTGCTGGAAGCTCATAATACTAAACAAGGAAACTCTTGCACCCAGAGCTGTGAAAGAAGCCAAGTGCCCAGGATTAACACCAATATGTGAAACCTTTACAACTAGACTTTCAGGTGTTTTTACGGTACATAAGAATGAGCTAATTACTCCTGGGTCCCAGGAAGCAAAATGTAAGTCCAGATATGTTTACCAAGTACAAAGGAGTCCTGCTTAGACTTTGGGGTTTTCAACATCTGTATAATGTTGTCTGTAATCTGCATTGTATAGTATTTTAGTAGTTAACACAGCTAATAATTCAGCATTCTTTCAGTTAGAAAAATTGCTAGGGTATTTTGCCTAGTTCAGGTAGAGATTTTTAAGTCTTCCATCTATGCAAATGATTACTGTTTTCCATTCATACTGCAAGTACTTTTACCTCTACATATTTAATCTGTATCAGCAATGTCTTAATTTCTTTATTGTCTAAGTAATCTTTTTATTTATAATTTTCTAAGATCTTGAGAATGGCATCTATTTATATAGTATATGAGAAGAAGATTGTATTTAGCACTACAGTTTTTTAAGTTGCTGGTATCTACTGCTAATTCACCAAATCGCTCTGCATATTACTAATTTGTGTTTATTAATATTATTCTACTTGGTTAGAGATCAACAGTCAGTTCCTTCCATACGTAGGGTAGTTGCACTATTACCTTGCCAGGATGAAAACCATCAGGGACTTAAATTCTACCAGCCTTCTACAGGGATTGTGTGAGTGTGTGAGTGTGTGAGTGTGTGAGTGTGTGTGTGTGTGTGTGTGTGTCTGTGTGTGTGTGTGTGTGTGTAATCTGCCTGACAGGCAGTTATCATGGGTAAAGGACACTGACTACACTGATATTCACAGCGACACATTGATGAGAAAACGTACTGAGGTGCTAGACTAAAAACTGCTCAATAAGTATGTAGTCTTAGTCTGTGTATGGATGCTGGAAACCCAAAACCCAGGGTAGCAGTGCATTTTCACTGTATACTTTTAAGGCCAGGTTGTATGTTCATAGTTTGGTACTAGGCTAGCGGCCCTAGGGCCTATACAAGTCTAGCCATAACAATTCCCTGGCTATTTCTTCCCACAATATTTACTTCCCTGGACCCCTGTCTAGCAGGGCAACTGACGTGATCCCCAGGATGAATTTCCTATCTCCCATCCAGTCATCAAGATTCCTTTTGAAGAAGACTGAAGAGGCGCTCTGCTCGACATGCATGGGGAGTCTATTCCAGAGTCTGGGGAGTCTCTGGGTCAGGAACCTATCCCTCCAGCATGTTTTGTTCATTGTGATGACAAGGTTTAGATCCCTGCAGCATGTGGCTCTGAGGGATTGGGATTTCTTTATGTGTAGCATTTCCAACAGCTCTGGGTTTGACATGGCCTTGTATGTTAAGCAGAGATCGCCTCTGAGTAGACGATATGTGACAGAGTATAGCTGGAGTTTTTTTAACACGGACAACATAGGGCTTTAGGCCTGTGATTCTTTTAGTGACGTATTTCTGCGGCCTTTCCAGTTGTTGCAGATGTCTTGAGAGGTATATACCAAATGGGACATTGTATTCTATAACGGGTCTAATGAGGGATGAGTACAGTGGGACAATGACCTCCTTTTTTCTGGATGAAAAGCCCTTAGTGATAAGGTGTGCCACATAGAAGGATTTCCTGACTGTTGTGGCGATGTGGTTATCGAAGGGGAGACCACTGTCCACCTGTGTCCCTAAGTCTTTTATCATACTTTCGGTGTTTAGTGTACTGCCACCTATGTGGTAATTCACGGGTACATGTTTTTCCCAAAGGGGATAACTATACATTTCATAGCATTGAGCTTGAGCCCATGGCTCTGGCACCAAACATCTCTTTCTGTAAGGCCCTTTTGTAGAATAGCCACATCATTTGGATTCAATAATGGCTCCCAGTTTACAGTCATCTGCGAACTTTGTTAGCCAGAGGCCCTTAGTGTTGGCCTGTACTTCAGAGAAGTAGATGCCAAACAAGAGCTGTCCCAGGACTGAACCCTGAGGTTATCCACTTGTCACTTGTCTGGAGATGGATTTTGAGTCAGCTACTTTTACAGTGTGGGGTTCTGTCAGTAAGCCAGTTGGCAACCCATCGAGTGACACAGGGATTAATGCCCAGCTTAGTAAGTTTATCTATGATTCCAGAGTGGGGGATAGTGTCAAAGGCCTTGGCAAGGACCAGATAGGCTGTGTGGACCACCTTACCCTCGCCCACAGCTCTGGAGACTGATTTGAAGAAGTCAATCAGGTTCAGGAGACAAGATTGGCCCTTCACAAACCCAAACTGGGTGGTGTCCAGTGTTTGAAGGTTGCCAATGTCTTTGTTTTTAAAAGTTCCATGATAACACGTTCCATGGCCTTGCAGATCAGGCTCGTCAGACTGATGGGGCGGTAGTTCCCAGGATACAAGTGGATCCCCCCTTGTGGAGTGGGATAACCGTAGCTGTGCAACACTCATTAGGCACGAAGCCTGAGGTGAGGCTATGATTAAACATGACACATGCATGAAGTGCCAGTTCATTTAGTAGTTCATGTAGTACACAGCCCAGGATATCATCAGGTCCCATGGATGCTGTATTCTTAGCTTTGGAGAGTGCGGTTTTTACCTGTGTGGTCATTATTATCAGAATTTGACAATCTTTCGTTATTGAGATGGTCGTTTAGGGGGTGAGAAGGGTGAAGTTAGCATTGAATCGATCTGCCAGGATATTGGCAATATCCTTGGGATCAGTATATTTAGTGCTATTCTGTTGTAACTCAGAGCAGATCTGAGCATTGCCATTTAGATTCTTGACATAGCTAAAGAATGCCTTGTAGTTGTCTTTGGAATCTTTGGCAATTTTATTTTCATAACTAGCTTTGGAGGATTTTAAGAGTGATCTCAGCTTCTTAATGAGGCTGTTAAGGGAGTTTTTTGCATCCTGGGATTTTCCTCTTTTCTGCAACAGTTTCTTCCTTTTGTTGTCAAGTTTGTTTATGGCAGGGGACCACCAGATCGGCTTCCTTTTTTTTTTTGAGGAGAGCGTCTTGGTTCTGTTTGGGATGGCACGATTCATGCACAAGTGGATGTGCTCGCACAGTGCCTTAGTGTGGAATTCAGCAGTCGAACTTTCAATTCCCATCTGCATGGGTGTCATGACGTTTGTCACTTCTGACTTGAGTAGCATGAAGTTGACTTTGGAGAAGTTTTTTTAACGGAGGTTTCCTTACTGGGGGGTGGGGGAGGGATGTGGATGTCATGGGTCATTAGCTTGTGGTCAGACCTGACCAACGAGGGGGTGACCATAGGTGTGGAGCATTGATTTCCCATGTTGGTAATGGCCAGGTCTAGGATATTGGAGCCCCTGGTGGGTCTATGGATTAGTTGATCCAGGGCATAGGAATTTATGAATTCAAGAACCACTGGGCAAAGGTGTTGGTACACAAGTAGTTTTCCCAGTTAATGGCAAGGTAGTTGAAATCAGCCAGTATTAGGGTGTTTGGTTGTAGCTTAATATTTTCCAGTATGTTTAGAAAGGTGTAGTGAGAATCTTGCGGCATGGTGGGGGATCTGTAGCAAGCTAAAATTTGGATTGCAGTCTTACCTAGTTTTAGTTGCAGCTGGAGAATTTCAGACGCATTGTGTTGGGCAACTAGCCTGGTGGTGAATATGGACACTCCTCCACCTTTAGTGTTTCGATCCTGGTTTGGTGGCCGAAAGGTGTGTTTAGAGTTGTAGCCTGGTATTGCAGGGGTGCACTCTGGAGCCTTGAACCAATTGAATGTGATGAATTGATTAGAGAATCAGATTAATGTGTACTTTTTTTTTTTTTTTTTTTTTTTACTTTAACCTGTATGGCACCAATGGCATGACTCAAAAGACCATGCATCGGGTAGCCACCAGACATGTCTGGGGAGAGCAGCACATCCAATTACCATAGCCCCTGCACTTACCAAATCCAGTATGTCATTCAGTTAGAAATAGTTGGGTGCCATTACGGTCAATACACCCAGTAGGCAAATCACATCAGTGCCAGCTTAGTCATCAGACTTGCAAAAACCTACTCTTTTTACTCAATTCAGCAAAAGGCAGCTTAGGGTAATTTTTCATTTAACATGCATTCACCACAGCAATGAAGATCTGGAAAAACTTGACACTATGGTGTATTTTGGGGCAGAGTTGGGTTCTTTCCAGCCGACAAAAGTTTTACTTGCCTAGTGGTCTTAATGCTTCCTACTTTACTCTTATTACAGATGATGAACCTCCTGTTATCATACATACATACACACATGCATGCAATACACAGATGTGTATGCATATATTAATATAAGGTAGTAGTTAGTATAGTTAGTATTAGATGCTGATTTAGTCATCATAAGATTTGTTTGCAAAATTTGGTCAGCTCCCATTTCATTAACTGCTAGAAAGCTGGGTGAGCTATTTGCCCCTGCATGTCTCATAACAAAGCCTATTCTAGCGATTCACTGAAATGTGATTTGTCACAATGGGCTTGAGTTTTCTGAGAAAATATGGTCACATTTCAGATCACAAATATCATGTATATTAAATAAAATTCAAATCTTGGTTAAGAAAAAAATCTGAAAAAGATGCTTTCAAGAAGTCATTTATGTTACTCCAAAATAAATTAATAGAAAGACATTCATAAAAAACGTAACCAATTGGCATTACAAACTTGTAAACATCTCCAACAAAGAATATTATTATTATTACCATACACAACTATTCCTGATGTCACAGAAATAATTAACAGCCAAGAAAACAAATGTTAACACTGTTTGGGCTATACACCCTGATCTGTCAAAATCTGTATTGTATGCCACTCAAGATTTTTAGTTTGATCAGTCTTGGTCTCGCATCCACTGCCATCAACTGGTTCTCTTAAGTATGTAACAAACAGCATACTGCAAGTTTGAACACTAAGTAACCATATAAAATCTCAGGACTTGCATTGCAGAATTATAAAATGTGGAGACCTGGTCAAAAATCAGCTGTTACAACTACTAAGTAATATTAATTTTCTCCAAGGAACTGTGGTCTCGGAATTGATATTATAAGTTTATGGGTGTTGCCCCCCCCCCCCCCCACACACACACACACACTGGCAGGTACAAATAACCCTGCCTCCCTGCAAAAAAGAAGTTTAAAGGAGTAGAACTCTATTCAATACTTATTTTCAGTCATTTTGCGATTGTTTGTTAATTATTACATGTGATCTTTTTGAAAAGTATTTAAACAGTGTAATATTGTTTGAGTGTGTTTCTGGTGAAGTTCAGTGATATTAAATTGAACGAAAACGTTAAACATAGATTGGGTCATCCTTGGATTTATTGTTTTGTGGAGTTCTATTTTGCGAAAAAAGTTTAAAGGAAGAGAGAGCTGTCCAATATTTTTTGTTTTAATTCTCTTCGGACTCGGCACTGAAAGTCATGAGATTTCAGTAGGGAGCCAGAGCAATGCTTTCTGTCATGCCATGTCTGATGATGATGGTGTTCCCCAGAGCTCTGGGTTGTTTCCCCTTCTCTTATATTTTAATAAGGTGACTCAGTGACCTAAAATAATAATAATACAGTATACTGATGACACAGCTACTATGTTAGTAGCAAATACAACTTAAAAAATAAATAAATAAATAAATAAAATAGCAATTGGAGTGCATCGACCACCAAAGTCAAGTGCAGATTACCTAGAGGAATTTATAGATTTCCTGTATGAAACACAGGAGGGAAGAATAATATTAGCTGGGGACTTAAATTTACCATAAACAGACTAGAATAATATCGATTCAACAGCGTTAGTAAGAAAATTATTCACAACGTATATTCAGGAACAACAGTTACTTGAGTGTAAAAAAAAAAGCTACCAGGGGATGGAACATACAAGACATTGTTTGTTTTCCTAAAGAAATTGCTGATATTCTGTATTCATATCTCGCCTTCATTCTTACATATGTGTTCGGATCTGATCCTCGGCTCCAACTTAGCCAATTACAAAGCTCAAAGTCTCTCAGTTGGCTCGTGGCAAGGTAGGTATCCCATAGTGCACTAGAAAGAATCCCCAGATCTTGCTTGCCGTGTCTACGAGTTCAAAAGTGCTTCTTTCTTGGCCATGGCTAAGTCGGATATTTTCATTACTATTATTGTCCTTCTTGATATTTTTGCGCATAATATAGCTTAGTTTACATAGTTTAGGTCATAGTTATTAAAGGTAGTAAATAGTGGGGTGTTTTTCTACTATTCTGAAGTTATTGTTGAGAAATTGTTGGCCGTTTCTAGGCCTGTTTTTGTTCTCCGAGTGGTATCCCTTTTGTGTGCTAGTTTTTGAGATAGTTTTTCTATTAGCGCAGGTCCGTGTTTGTGTTAGGACCTTTTCCTTTTGTATTGTATTTCACTAGAATAATATTCTTGTGTGCAGTGTTGTTTACTATTCTTATTAGCTAGCATTTAGCCTGTTGTTTAAATTTACATTTTGTGGTAGCCTTTCTTCTGACTTAGCTTCTTTCCTGTTTCAACAGCTAGGCCCGTTTAAGTTAGAGGACCTAGTACTCTATTAACCTTTTTCCTGGTGTTGTTTCCTCAACAGGGTCAGGCCTGTTTAAGTTAGAGGACCTAGTCCTCCTTTGTGTTTTCTTGAGTGCAGTGATTCTTGCAGGGCGAGGCCCGTTTAAGTTAGAGGACCTTGTCCTCTCCTTCTGCTTTTGATAGTGTTCTGTTTGTGTGAAGCATGTCTAAGGAGTCTAAGGATCATAAACCTTCAGGTTTTAAAAAGTGTCTTAAGTGCTCCCAAAAAATGTCAATAACTGACGGGCGTAGTAACTGTGTTTACAGTCTCAGTGCCATTCATCTTCAGGAAACATGCTCTTTCTGTCACTCCTTCAGCTCTCGAGTTCTCCAAGAAAAGAAGAACAAACTAATCCTGAAAGGTCTCCTTAAGCCTCCTTTGAGGAGGATTTAGCCAGCTCTTCATCCTCACACTCCAAATCTCCTTCTTCAAAGAAAGAGAAGGTCAAGTCGGCCAAGAGACATTCTCCTGCACTGACTATTTTGGCTGGACCTCCTCAAAAAGTTTTGATAATTGGACAAGCCTTCTACCTCTTCGGCTCCACTGTCCTTGGAGCTGGTCGAGGTTATCGATATTGACACTCCAGTGTCGGCCCCAAGTTTTTCGGAGCCGACCACTGAGAATTTGCCTCAGAGCCGGTCCAGAGAGTTTTTGCCTGTCTCCCCAACTTTACGATCTCCTATATTGCAGAAATCTGTCGCCTACCTTGTCATCCAGATCCTCCAAGAGCCTTTCTGAAGAGGATGTAGAGAGAGTAGTGCTTAGACTCTTGAAGTCGTCGGCTTTACCAAAATTATACTGGCTGCAACCCAGTCAGTTCTGGAGCCATCTAAAACCATTCTCCTTGTTACTGTTTTTCCTCCAAGCCATGTTGGTCCTTTGAAGCCAGAGCTTTAGGTGCCACTTGTTGTGGAACCCTCAGTTCCAGCACCTCTTGTGTCTGTCTCGGAGCAGAGTTCCGCTTCGACACCTTCGGTGCCTTCCTTGGTGTCTAGAAGCTGAAGCTCACCATTTGGGCCCGACAGGGACGCTTGGACCCGAACTTCTTCAGTTCCGAGCCTACCTCTCGGTGCGTCGGCTAGGTTGAGCTCGGATCCTACATCCATCTTGAAGCCGATCGCTTTGGAGCCGAGGGCTACTTCCATTCCCTCGGAACCAGGACTGTCCTCTGAGCCAGAGAGGTCTGCATTCGAGATGATGAGGAGTATGCTGTCTAGGTCGTCAGCTCCACACAAGGATACTGATGCTCTTCCCCCTCTAGCACCGACCTCTGCCTCAGCACCACCAAAGTCAAGTGCAGATTACCTAGAGGAATTCATACATTTCCTGTATGAAACACAGGAGAGAAGAATAATATTAGCTGGGGACTTAAATTTACCATAAACAGATTAGAATAATATTGATTCAACAGCGTTAGTAAGAAAATTATTCACAACATATATTCAGGAACAACAGTTACTTCAGAGTGTAAAAAAAAAACTACCAGGGGATGGAACATACAAGACATTGTTTGTTTTCCTAAAGAAATTACTGATATTCTGTATTCATATCTCGCCTTCATTCTTACATATGTGTTTGGATCTGATCCTCGGCTCCGACTCAGCCAATTACAAAGCTCAAAGTCTCTCAGTTGGCTCGTGGCAAGGTAGGTATCCTATAGTGCACTAGTAAGAATCCCCAGATCTTGCTTGCCGTGTCTACGAGTTCAAAAGTGCTTCTTTCTTGGCCATGGCTAAGTCGGATATTTTCATTACTATTATTGTCCTTCTTGATATTTTTGCACATAATATAGCTTAGTTTACATAGTTTAGGTCATAGTTATTAAAGGTAGTAAATAGTGGTGTGTTTTTCTACTATTCTGAAGTTATTGTTGAGAAATTGTTGGCCGTTTCTAGGCCCGTTTTTGTTCTCCGAGTGTTATCCCTTGTGTGTGCTAGTTTTTGAGATAGTTTTTCTATTAGCGCAGGTCCGTGTTTGTGTTAGGACCTTTTCTTCTTGTATTGTATTTCACTAGAATAATATTCTTGTGTGCAGTGTTGTTTACTATTCTTATTAGCTAGCATTTAGCCTGTTGTTTAAATTTACATTTTGTGGTAGCCTTTCTTCTGACTTAGCTTCTTTCCTGTTTCAACAGCTAGGTCCGTTTAAGTTAGAGGACCTAGTCCTCTATTAACCTTTTTCCTGGTGTTGTTTCCTCAACAGGGTCAGGCCCGTTTAAGTTAGAGGACCTAGTCCTCCTTTGTGTTTTCTTGTGTGCAGTGATTCTTGCCGGGTGGGGCCCATTTAAGTTAGAGGACCTTGTCCTCTCCTTCTGCTTTTGATAGTGTTCTGTTTGTGTGAAGCATGTCTAAGGAGTCTAAGGACCATAAACCTTCAGGTTTTAAAAAGTGTCTTAAGTGCTCCCAAAAAATGTCAGTAACTGACGGGCGTAGTAATTGCGTTTACTGTCTCAGCGCCATTCATCTTCAGGAAACATGCTCTTTCTGTCACTCCTTCAGCTCTCGAGTTCTCCAAGAAAAGAAGAACAAACTAATCCTGAAAGGTCTCCTTAAGCCACCTTTGAGGAGGATTTAGCCAGCTCTTCATCCTCACACTCCAAATCTCCTTCTTCAAAGAAAGAGAAGGTCAAGTCGGCCAAGAGACATTCTCCTGCACCGACTATTTTGGCTGGACCTCCTCAAAAAGTTTTGATATTGGACAAGCCTTCTACCTCTACGGCTCCACTGTCCTTGGAGCTGGCCGAGGTTATCGATATTGACACTCCAGTGTCGGCCCCAAGTTTTTCGGAGCCGACCACTGAGAATTTACCTCAGACCCGGTCCAGAGAGATTTTGCCTGTCTCCCCAACTTTACGATCTCCTATATTGCAGAAATCTATGTCGCCTACCTTGTCATCCAGATCCTCCAAGAGCCTTTCTGAAGAGGATGTAGAGAGAGTAGTGCTTAGACTCTTGAAGTCGTCAGCTTTACCAAAATTATACTGGCTCCAACCCAGTCAGTTCTGGAGCCATCTAACACCATTCTCATTGTTACTGTTTTTCCTCTGAGCCATGTTGGTCCTTCGAAGCCAGAGCTTTAGGTGCCACTTGTTGTGGAACCCTCAGTTCCAGCACCTCTTGTGTCTGTCTCGGAGCCGAGTTCCGCTTCGACACCTTCGGTGCCGTCCTTGGTGTCTAGAAGCTGAAGCTCACCATTCGGCCCCGACAGGGACGCTTGGACCCGAACTTCATCAGTTCCGAGCCTACCTCTTGGTGCGTCGGCTAGGTTGAGCTCGGATCCTACATCCATCTTGAAGCCAATCGCTTTGGAGCCGAGGGCTACTTCCATTCCCTCAGAACCAGGACTGTCCTCGGAGCCAGAGAGGTCTGCATTCGAGATGATGAGCATGCTGTCTAGGTCATCAGCTCTACACAAGGATACCGATGCACTTCCCCCTCTAGCACCGGCCTCTGCCTCAGCACCATCTCTCTCTCTTCGCAGCAGAGACCCACAACCTCAGGAGCCCTCGTTGGGTGGGCCCCCAGTCTCCCGAGACCTCCCCAGAATACCCTTCTGAGGAGCCCCCTTGGAAGAGAACTTGCAAGGGGAAGCATGTAGACTCCCCAGATGAGTCCACCTCGGACACTGACCTCGAGGAGTCAGAAGGGTCCCCTAGGTCGTCCTCTGATGATATCTCCTTTGTAGATATCTTAGAGATCCTGAAACAGAGAGGTGGCTGGCCCACTGTCACCCCTTCTGATGAGGAGTCAGTTTACCTGAAGGCTTTTGGGTCTCAGCCTTCAGCCTCTTGGGTGTCTCCACTTATTGATGAGCTCCTGGACCTAGTTAGTCGAAAGGTGTGGGAAACACCTGATGCCATGGAACTAGTTCCCAGAGGGCCCAACAAATTTCTCTCAGCCCCCAAAGAGAAAGAGTTCTTGACCAAAGGTGTGCTTGTAGATGCCATGGTGGTGGTGGCAGGCACAAAGAAGGAAGTAGCGGAGACTTCTACATCTGTCCATCCACCAAACAAGGAGTCTCGAACGATGGATAGATATGGAAGAGTATCTTCTCTTCAGCGGCTTTTACACTCAAATCACTGAATTACTTCACTCATTTTACTAGGCTTCAAAGAGATCTCCTAAAGGATCTAGGAGATACTCTCCAAGGTACATCAACTGAAGGAGTTCCTCAGAAAGTTACTGTGCAGTAGTCCACTTTAAACTCCATTGTTAACTTCTCCATGAGGGTGATATCCTATGCAGCAGTTGGAGCGAGTAGGGCAGCGGGTTCAGGAGTTTCCCTTAGGAGACAGTCCTAGATGCGTTTATGTAACTTTGTGGAGCCCTTCAAATCTACTTTTACCAACGCTCCCTTTGACGGTTCCTCTTTGTTTGGACCAATAGTAAAGGATACACTCAGCAGATGCAAGCAGGAAGGGAAAACTCTCTGCCTTGGGAGTACGTTTTTCCTCTGGTACAAAGAATAATCACCAGAGGATACTCCATACCTTTCTTGGTGGTATGGGGTGGGAGAAAGAAGGGTATGGAGTATCCTCTGGTGATTATTCTTTGTACCAGAGGATACTCCATACCCTTCTTGGTGGTATGGGGAGGGAGAAAGAAGAAAGTATGGGAAGTAGCCAAAAAAACGAATAGTCTCAAAAGAATTCAAGTAAACTGACATTTAAGAAGGAATGGCAATGGAGTTCCAAAAATAAGTCTGTAATCTCTCAAAGCTAAGGACAGTCCAATAAGTCTGAATAACTATTTAAGAGACATCGTGACTTACTCCCACCTTGGCCCCTTTTATCTTCCAGAAAGTTTTAATCGTCATTTTGTCTTTGGCAACAGATTGCTTCAGACAAATGGGTTTGAACTTCATTCATAAAGGTTACAGATGGCAGTGGGAGGAAATTCTTCTTTTCCAGGGAGTCATTCCTAATTCTCCAAATCAGACTCTCTTGTTTCCACCTGTTCTTCATCGGATGCTGTCTCAAGGACTGATAGAACCAGTTCCTCCTTCAATCAACTGACAGTTCAATAGTTTGATTCCTCCAAGACGGGAAAGACTTTTATTTGAGGATGTTCCTGATGCCAAATAAATTAAATGCTTGGAAACCAGTTCTGGATCTTTCTTTCCTAAACCTGTTTATGATAATGCCTTAATTCAAAATGATGGCACTTCACAATCTGCTAACCTCTTCTTCCTCTTTCAAGTTATCCGGTAACACTAGACTTACAAGATGCTTATCGACAAATCCCTATTCATCCAGATTTCAGACATTTTCTTAAGGTTTTGTATGTCTGGATCCCATTATCAGTTCTCTCCTTTAAGCTATGGACTATTTCTGCACCAGAAGTGTTCACAAAGTGTCTAGCTCTGGTTATAGCTCATTGCAGGCCACACTGTACCCACATTTTTCCATATTTAGACAACTTGCTTACCTTTGCAGAGTCTTTTTCAAAGTGCCAGGAATCTCTCTCTTCGGTGTTAGATCTCTTACATAATCTGGGATTCCAACAGGAGTCAGAAGTCTTTCTTGACTGCCACACACATGATTGTGTTCCTGGGATGTCAGCTAGTCACCCAGTTCAAAGAGCTTTTCTTCCACAGGAAAAAGAGCTTGCTATTTAGATCTTTTTCATATGTTTTCCTCCCAGACTTATGTCACTGCAAGGGAATACCTCAGGATTTTGGGTCTCATGGCATCTATAATTCTCATGACACCTCTGGCAAGACTCAACATGAGGAAGATACAACGGTGTCTGAAATCTGTTTGGCCCCAGCATCAACTCCTTTTATCTCTTCAAACCCAGTGCTGGTTTGTCAGAAGAGAAGTCTTTTGGTTGGAACAACAGATGTCCTTAAATCCAGGTCTCCCCTTTCCCTTCCTGCTCCAAAGCAGTCACTCACCACTGATGCTGTGGACTTTTCTTGGGGAGCAGTTTCAGGGGGGATAAAAGTGCAGGGATGTGGGACAACCAGGGCAGACAAAAGCACATAAATATCTAGGAGATGCTTGACCTGATCAAAGCACTCAGCTCTCTGAATCATCTTTGCCCCTCTCTTCAAAGTGGTTTCCGACAATACCACAGTCATGTGGTATATCAACAAGCATGGGGGGACCAGGTTGTATCCCCCTTGCAGGCTAGCCATGTTAGTGTGATATAGTTTCACAGCACAATCTCACTCTAAAGGCATCCTACGTTCTGTCAGAGCAAAACCATGTGGCAGACAAGCTGAACAGGATCAGGGTAGACCCTCACTTATGTAAACTAGATCATGGAGTCTTCCAGCATTTGATCCATCTGTGGAGAGTTCCTCAAGTAGACCCGTTTGCCTTTTCTTTGAATTTCTATCCTTTCCATGAATATCCAGAGTACTTCTAAAGAGTCATAAGGAATCCCCCAAGATCATTGTGGTGACTCTCTTTTGGCTAGGCAACTGTGGTTCTTCCTTCTTTTAGAAATGGATAGGGGTAATTACCACAAGCTTTCTCAGAGACTGCATCTACTCACACAAGAATAGGATTGTCTGATACACTCCACCATCAATCATTTTTAATTGACTGCCTGGTCTTAATTCCATTTAGGCACCTGTTTACTGAGGACATGCAGCAGATACTAATGAAGGCAAGAAAGCCTGCTTTTAGAAAATCATATATTAACAAATGGAAAAGTTTTTCTAGTTGGTGCCAGCTACATAATCAGCACCCATTCAGGGCTAGTTGTTCTCTGGATCGCATGCCCTTTTCAGTTGTTCCTCAACTGATCGGTCTTTATCCATCTTCTGATCTGGCTTGGCCACATTTACTAGACTCAGATCCAAATATCAAGCTCCTCCCTTTACCTGCAATACCTCAGATCTCATTTGCTGCCTTTCCAAAGCCAATGTAGATAGGATGATGAGAAAGTTGTTCAAAATCAGATGAAGGTTATCCCAGCTTTGTCTTCCATTGAATCTGTGAGCCTGCCTTCTTTTTCCAACACTGTAATTTCTCCTTTGCGATTCTAACCAGTAATTTTGGAGCCCACAGATCTGAGAACCCTGAGAGTGTCTGTGTCAGATCTAAAGATGGCTCTGTCTTCGATTCCAACTGTGTCCCTGACTCGTCAGGTGTCCATCCCCTTGGACCAGGATGGGTCTTGGAGCCGAAACATCAGCACTGGGTCCAGTGGGCTTGGTTCTACTCTAAGGCTGCCAGAACCATCCCTACCCCTTGGGGCTTCAGCGTTAGATGGCTATGGTCTGAATTCCCCCCTTGAGACAGGAATCCAGGGAGGGTCATTATGGTCTGAATTCCCCCCTTGAGACAGGAATCCAGGGAGGGTCAGGGCACGGAGGCATCATGGACTTTGGCTCTAGTATGGCCTCTTTCAAATCTTCTGCCTTTGAGGTGGTGGAGAGGGCTTTCCCTTGTACAAGAAACATAACTACTCTTTCTTTGGATCCTATAACCCTGCCACCATTGAGTCTGATCCTCCCAGACCTATCCCGCAGGGATAGCTGGCCTGATCAGGCATTCAGACAGTCACTGTTGAGGACTTTAGTCTGTCTTTGAATACCTCTGCAGACACTGAAGATGTTCCTTGAAAGAAAACATGCAGGAGGAGGCACATAGGTTCATATGACTGTACTAGGCTATTGGCCTGGAGGCCCTTATAAGCCTAGCTAAGAATTTCGCCCATATTCCCACAAAGTCAGTACCTGTTCCCCCTGTCCAGCAGGGATACAGGTGGGATCCCAGGGGTGTATTTTCTATTTCCTATCCAGTTGTCCAGGTTCTTCTTATAGGGAGGTACTCTGCTTGATATGGAGAGGGAGTTTATTCCACAGATGGGGGGGGGGGGTCTTTGGGAAACAAATCTATCCCGCCAACAAGTTCTATTAATGTCACAGACCAGGTTGAGGCCTAGCGTACAGGTTATGCAAGTGGAGTTTGACTTACAAATATGCAGCAGCTCCATCAAGGCTGGGTCTGGCACGGCCTTGTATGCCAGACACAGGTCACCTCTGAGCAGTCTGTACGAGACTAAGCAGAAGGACAGGGCTTTTAGCGTATCTGTATAGGGATACATGTTTGAGACCCTGGATTTTCCTGGTCAGGAACCTCTGTGGTCTCTCCAGCTGCTGCATGTACTTGGCAAGGTATATGCTGAAGAGGGCTTTGTACTCGATAACGGGTCTGATAAGGGAGGAATACAGGGATGTTATGGCTTCTTTGTTCCTGGATGAAATACCCTTACTTATGAGGTGGGCCATATAGAAAGCCTTCCGTACAATGGTGACAACATGGTGGTCAAAAGTCAGATTGCTATCAACCTGGGTGCCCAAGTCCCTCATGACTGATTGCATGCTTAGTACATTGTTGTTGTGATAATTAGTGGGGACACCATTTTCCCCAAAGGGGATAATGATGCTTTTCTTGGCATTCAGTTTGAGGCCATGCTTCTGGCACCAGTCATTAATCTGGGTAAGGCCTTCTTGGAGGATATTCACATCACTAGGGGAATTTAAGACCGTGTCCAGCTTGCAGTCATTGGCAAACTTGATCAGCCACAAACCACTGGTTTTGACTTGGACCTCAGAAAATTATATCCCAAACTGTAGAGGCCTCAAGACCTATCCTTGGGGTATGACGCTCATTATGGGTCTGCTACTAGAGATGGCTTCTCCTATTTTGACTGAGTGGGTTCCATCATTGTGTCAGTTAGCTACCCATCTGGTAACATATGGGTTGATGCCTAGCTGGGATAGTTAATCTATTATACCCGAGTGGGGAATAGTGTTGAAGGCTTTGGCTAGGCCAAGGTAGAAGGTGTGCACCTTCTTCCCTTCATCCATGGCTTTGGTGCCTGTTTTGAAGAGGTTGACAGGCATGATCTCCTTTTGACAAAACCAAGCTGTGTGCGGTCCAGCGTTTGGAGGTCCCCAAGATCTCCACCAGATAATGTCTCCTTTAGAGATATCTTAGAAATCCTCAGATAGAAAGGTGGATGATCCTCTGTTCCCCCTTTCCAGTGTTCCTCAAAGCAATTGGGTCCAGCCTGCCTACATCTTGGGTGACTCTTCTGGCTGATAAGCTTATATATGTAGTTTCTCAGTGAGTGAGAAAGGAACTGGACATTGTAGAACTTCTTCCCCACTGTCCTTATAAGTTTCTTGCATGTGCTAAGGATAAGCACTGCTGGAGCAAGCAGTACCCATTGATGTCATGGTTATGGCAGCAAACACCAAAAAAGAGCTGGCAGAGCAGAGCTTCTTTTTCCATCCCCATAACAGGTTCAGGAAGTACATTTATGCCTCAGTAACCTTTACTTTACATTCGCTGAACTGTTTAGCACATTTCATCAGGCTGCAGAGGGATTTGACTAAAGATCTGTAGAAATCCCTTTCCAAGTTCATGTCTGTAGAGGACCATAAAAAGCTTTCTTCACATCTGACCACCTTTCCATCTCTAATGCATCTATGTGGGTAACTTCCCATGCTGCTGAGAGAATCTCACAGGCAGCGGGTTCAGGCGTAACCATAAGGAGACATGCCTCATTCATCATTGCTTCTTTTGATGCATCATCCTTGTTTGTCCCATTGTTAAGGAAACACTTTCCTAGAGTGAGCAGGATGGGAAGATCTTGTCTTCCATGGGGATATTTTCTACCCCTCAGAGATCCTTTACTAGAAATCTGCGGAGGGGGAGGAAAAATGTGGTTCCATAAGTCCCAGGGTCCTTTAAAAGGCTCCAGAGGGAATACCTCTCCCAGAGACAGAGGGGGGAGTTCTAATGAAGACAGTGCCCTCATGGCAGAGGATACCTGCAAAACCAGGGTTTCCAAAAAACGTTCTTGGATAAACCCTTTCAGTGCTTGTGAATGGTTGCCCAACTGCTCATTTCTGGAGGTAGTTAGGGAGTACTTTGCACCCAGATGCCTGAGCATCAATCACAAAAGATACTTGGGTGCGGAACATCATAGCCATAAGTTCTTTCATACCATTTTCACAAATTCCCCCTAAGAAAAGGAAAAGGCTGTCTGATGTTCCACCCAGTTAGTGGGAAGCAGTAGCCCTAGAAATTTGAAAACTGTTTTATCCAGGAGGTCCTACCAGACCAGAAAGGTTGCAGAACCTACTCAAGATTATTTCAGTGCCAAAGAAAACGGGGGACCTTAGACCAATTCTGGATCTCAGCCAACTGAATCAGTTTACAAAGAAATCAAAATTCCACATGGTCACTGTTCAGTCCACTCTCTGAAAGCATGACTAGATGCGTTCCTAATATCTTCAGCACATGTACTATCATATCAAAGTGAATATACACTCCCAAAGATATTTGCGCTTTCAGTTGGGGCCAGTCACTGTCAGTTCAGAGTCCTGCCCTTTGGTCTCACCACAGCCTCTAGTGTCTTTACCAAATGTATGACAGTGGGAGCATCCCACTTAAAACTGCTAGGATTCAGTGTGTTTCCATACCTAAACTACTGGCTCCTCGCCACTCCAACCAAGCATCTCCTGGAAAAATCCAAGGACTACTTGCTTCAGTGGTGTTAATCCCTAGGCATCACAGTCATCCTTTGCAAATCACATCTTCAACTAATATAGAGCATGGAATTCATAGGTGCTCATTTGGACACAGCTGGTTAGATAGCATCCCTTCCATCAAACAGAGTACAAACACAATCAGGTGTCAAGTAAAAAATTTATCTCACACTTTTGTCCTCCAGCCAGGTTGACGATTCACACTTTAGTGTCATTGGAAGTAGTGATAACCTTGGTTCCTATGGCTCACTTTTATATGGGCATTCTTTAATGGACTCTAGCTGTTCATCGCTATCCGTTGTCTTCACCAGTCATACTCACACAGGTATGCAAAGACCACCTGCATTGGTGGATTCAGTCAGATAAAGTTTCTCAAAGCTGCCTTCTTGTTTTTCCACCTCCCAGTAGCCATGGTAACCACAGATGCTCCCCAGTTGGGGTGGGTGTGACATTTCTTGGGAAGGATGGTCCAAGGTATGTGGCCCCCAGAATAGACCAATTTGCACATCAGTGTTTTGGGGATGAGAGCAATCCTCCTAGCATTGCAGACCTTTCAGAATGCCCTTCTTCTTGGGAAGATTGCAATTTAGACCGACAGTGTCTGTGGTCTGGTACATCAACAAACTGGGGAACCTGAGCTTATCTCCTTTGTTGAGAAGCAATAAGAGTGCAGCAGTAGGCAATCTCCTCCAACCGCTTTCTTACGGCAATGCACATCCCGGGAAAATCCAAAGTGCTAGTGGACAAACTCAGCAGGTCCATTCTGATGCTTCACCAGTGATCTCTCAATCAGTTAGTGGTGGAGAAGATTTTTCCGTCAATGGTGTCAACCTTGCTGTGAGCTGTCTCTCTCTCACCACAATAAGTACAGCAGCTTCTTTGCCCTGAGCCCCCATTTGGGAGAGTCATACAGAGATGCTCTAGTCCATGTTTGATCCTCCGGTCACCTTTACACCTATCCCCCAATACCACTAATTCCTAAATTCTTACAGACTTTGGTTGAAGAGCACAGTTATCTTTATTGCCCCTTTTTGACCTCGTCAAGTGTGGTTCTCTTTCCTTTTGTCTCACCTTTGATATCTACCTTGGATACTGGAACCTAGTCCATACCTTCTATCTCATCCTATGAGGATAACTCACCCGGACATTGCAGGCCTCAAGTTGAATGCATGGTTTCTCCAATTCCATTGAAGGTTAGACAGCCCAGGCTTTCCTGCCCAATCCAGCAGATATTACTTTCATCCCAGAATGCCTCTACTGGGAAGATCTACAAGAGTAAATTGAAGAGATTCTCAGTTTGGGTTCACCAGAGGGAATTATATCACTTTATCACCCCTGTTCTTGCTGACTTGGACTCTTTAGCATCTATTTTTCATGCATTGACTATTTTCTGTGCTATCAAAATGCAATTGGCAGCATTATCTAATTTTCATTCAAGTGAAAATGCTTCCTGTTTAGCTTCATCAAAATTGTGTAAGGCTTTCCTTAAATGTCCCTTTATCTTAAGCTCCCAGTGAAGGATCCTACCCTGCCCCCCCCCTGAGATTTAATGGTTTTACTGCAAGGTTTGACATTTGAGCCCTTGGCTGCATACAACCTAAATTTTCTGTCATGGAAAAGTGCCTTTTTAGTGGCTTTTACATCTGCGAGATCCAAGCTGCAGGCTCTCTCTTTGAAATCCCCATATTTGATCTTCCATAAAACCTTACTTCTTGCCCAAAGTAGCCTAAGAGGTAAATATTAACAAAGTCATTAATTTGCCTGTTTTCTTTCCCAGCTTCACTAATAAAGGTGAATACATGCATTATCTCTTGCTTGGATGTGCATAGACAGCTCCGCTATTATCTCCATAGAGCAAAAGATTTCAGAAACTAAAATACACAAATAGAAAGGAAACCTTGAAGAAACAGCCAGAGGAAGCCACCAATTCGAATAATCTCTTTATTAGGTACAAATCCAAGTTAAGAGCCTTCGTCCCACAGCATTACAAGGGACTTCTTCAGAACTAAAAACCATCTTACTTTGCCAGTTCAAATATCATATGCAATCAATTAATTAGTAAAACAATCAAATCATTTAACCACTTAAAAACAATTTAAAAACATTAACCCTCCGTATGCCTGAGTTTCAGTAAACAATTGATAATAGTATATTCATTCAAACCAGGATACACAAAATCGTTCAACCTTAATGTTTTTAAATTGTTCTTAAGTGGTTAAATGATTTGATTGTTTTATTGATCGATTGATTAATTCAGAAAGACAGATCATTTGTTTGTCTCTTTCTCACCAATTTAGGTAGACCAGTTTCTAAAGTTACTTTAGCCAGATGGTTGACAGACTGCATATCCTTTGATCTGATGTTGTCATTTTCATTCATTCCTCAACTGTTGGGTTCAGATTTGAGTTCGGCTGCTTCTTCCAGCTCATGGAACACTGAAACTCTAGATCTCCTCTCTTTACCCATAATGCCATAGTCACCTAACAATATCCTAGATCTCGTTTGCTGCCTTAGCCTACAGACATGGTTGCTGATAACTCTTGAGCAAGCATTACATTGTTGTTGTGAGATAGGATTATTCCCTATATAATATTTTTGCTCTTTCCTCCCTTTTTACTGTTTAAAGTTAAATCCTTTTTACTCTGAGTATGTCCTCAAAGAGCAAAAAGAAAAATACCAACAATCGTAATGTTATTCTTTCTGTAGTAATTTTTAGCACCTTCATTACGATTGTTGGCATTTTTCTCTTCACTCCTTGTTTAATTTAAAAAAAAAAATGCTTACTAATCATTTTTCTCCCTTGGCCATAACAGTGTCTGACAAACCTTCAGGGTTTAAAAAGCGCGTGGCTTGCGGCCATAAAATTCCTAATTTGGATGCACACTCTAAGTGCGTCTGTTGCTTAAGCCCATCTCTTCTTCACTCAGATTGTGACATATCTAAAGGATTTACTTCCTGAGCCTTGATAGACCGAATAAATAAGTTAATTTTTAGAAGATTGCTACCCTCCAAACCTGCTTCTACAGCTTCTGGAGCTTAAACCACCAAAAGAGTTGATAAAAAGAGAGATTCTCTCTCCAATGAATCAAGAAAAAGGTCTCCAGATCCATCTACTTCTACAGCACCGGTATCTGAACCTCATGTCAAAAGTGGAAAAAAATCAGATCCAACCACTTCAGATCAGAGACAGATCAGAAAAATCTCCTGAGATCCAGTCACCTTAATTTCTGCCAGATCCGATCTCTTCTCAACTCCTGTCCCCGTTTTTGGAGCAATCACCGAGGCACCATTCAAGACCGTCTTCTACAGCCTCATCCATTCTATCTTCCCAGACCCTAACAGAAGCTCATGTGGACAGGATGATGAGGAAGTTCCTCAGGATGCAGATTCAAATAGGAGTTCTTCTGGCTACAACCCCATTGGGTCCAGAGACCCTTGTCAGTACCACTCCTCCGTTGTTGGCTTCTTCTCCAATCCAGCCATTGGATTCAGAACCATTGGCTCTGAAAGTCCTGGAGCTATCCACCTTGGACTCAAAGATGCTTGCATCTTCAACTCTGATGGTGTCTGAGTGATCCGGCAGTGAGCTCTTTGGAGCTAGACAACTTGCTGAGCTGCAGTATCAGCTCAGGCTCCAAGATGTTGTATTCGACTCCAAAGCTGTCTTGAGCCTTCTTTGACCCTCAGAGCTTCAGCATAGGACAGCTTGACTCCGACTCCTTCCTCAAGTAGTTTGCCTTCAGGGCAAAGAGAGACAACAGTCTGTAAGTGTACTTTATCAGATGTATTGGTGTCCTCTTCTCTGGAGCACTCTGCCTTTGAGGTAGTGGAGAGAGCTTTCTCTAGTCCCAGAGTTCAGACTTTTACTAGATCTTATAGGTTCATAGTTGCTTACTAAGCTAACGACCACAAGGGCCTTTTTTAAGCCTAGCCATGCATTCCAAATCTCTGACAAGTTCTGATACCCATGATATGCTTAAGCTTGGGCTCGAGAGATGAACCATTTACAGGTTACCTGTGTCCATTAGAGACATAGATGCCAAACCAGGGATGAATTTCTGGTTTCCCATCCAGTTGTCCAAATTGCACTTGAATTGGGTTAGGGAGGAACTCTGCTTCACAGAGATGGGGAGCCTGTTCCATAAACTGGGTAGGCTCTGGGATACATAGCTATCTCTCCAGCAAGTTCTAATTTATATCACAGGCAAGGTTAATGTCTTTAGAATGGGTAATTCTGGTGCTGTTTGTTTTTGTGGATATGCAGGAGGTCCATCAGAGTGGGGTTTGACAATGCCCTGTATGCCAAGCATAGATCTCCCCTCAAAAGCCTGTGGGAGACAAGACAGGGATATGGCATTGAGGTAGTCTGCGTAGGACATATTACTTATGCCCTGTATTTTTTTTTTTGTGAGGAACGTCTGTGGATGTTCCAATTGTTGGATATGCCTGGTTAGGTACATACCAAATGGGACATTGCTCTCAATGATACGTCTGATGAATGCCGAATACATTGGAACAATGACTTCCTTGGACTTAGATGTCATACCTTTATTTTTAAGTTGTACAACACAGAATTATTTCCTCACCACTGTAGACACGTGATGATCAAAGGCTAGATTACTATCTATGTGTGTCCCTAAGTCCCTGACTACTGGGTCAGCTCTAAGGGGTGTGTTGTCAATATGATAGTTACCAGGGATGGATGACTTTCCAAAGGATACTATTATGCATTTCTTGGCATTTAGTTTTAGTCCATGGCTCTGACGCCAGTTGTTTGTCTGTCAGTCCCTCCTGTAGAACAGTACAAAAACGTCAAGGCCAACAAATTAAACTGGTAAACCACTCTGATGATGCCCAACATTAGGAATAGGTGAAAGCGCTTAGTGATTTTATTTGTGTTTTATTGACAAGTTGCTGTGCTGCTGTTCTATCAATAAAAGCGTTCAACTATCGTAGAACCTCTCTGGTGTATTGGTCCTCCTGTAGAACATTTGTGTCAGTGTGAGATTCAATGACCACTCCTAATTTGGAATCATCTGCAAATTTAGTCAGCCAGAGACCACTGACATTGGCCTTGACTTCTGAGAAGTAAATGCAAAAAATGAGCATTCCAAGGACTGATCCCTGAGGGACTCCACTTGTTACTGGCCTCTTTGTAGAGGTGGCCTCCCCAATTCTAGCTTCCTGGGTCCTGTCTGTGAGCCAGGTGGCTATCCACTGGGTGACATATGGGTTTGTACCTAACCTCTTGAGTTACAATGCCCAAGTGAGGTATTGTGTCAAATGCCTTGGCCAGGTCAAGGTAGGCAGTGTGAATGATTTTGCCCTAATCCTTTGCTTAGGTGACCTTCTCAAAGAAGTCCACCAGGTTGAGTAGGCATGATCTGCCCTTGACAAAACCAAACTGGGTTGGGTTCAGTGTCTGGAGGTTTTCTATATCACTGTTGATCATCTCCATGATAATTTCCATGACTTTACATACAAGACTAGTGAGACTTATGGGTTTGTAGTTTCCAGGGTCTATAGATGGCCTGCCTTTGTGCAGAGGGATGACTATTGCCTTTCTCCATTCATGAGGCACGAAGCCTGTTTGGAGGCTGCAGTTAAATAGTAATTCCAGAGGCCCTGATAGGTCATGTTTCATGCTATTTGAAGGCATCCTGTGATATTGTCTTGGCCCACTGATGCAGTGTTCTTGGTCTTAGAGAGAGAGCATTAAGGACCTGTTCCATAGTGATTGTAGGGGAAGTTATATTTGATGATATTTCCTGAGGGAAAGTTGAGGGGGAGAGAGGGGTAAAGCTGGAGCTGAATTTATCATCCATCAGGTTTGCTATATCCTCTGGCTTAGTATGGGTGACTCAATTTACAATGAGCTCTACACACAATTGTGTATTGCCTTTGAGGTTGCGGACATAGCTAAAGAGTGCTTTGTGGTTGTCCTTGGCCTGGGAGGCCAAACTTACCTCAGATTTGGCTTTGGTAGACTTTATTTGCCCTCTGAGTTGTTTGCTTAGTTTGATGAGAGTGCTTTTATCCTGCTGGGTGCTGCACCTCCTAATTTTTGCCATGATTTTCTTCCTTCTGTTATATAGCTGATTGATTTTGTGATTCCACCAAGGTAGCTTGTTTCTTGAGTTAGTTCTGTACTTCTTCCTCATGGGTACAGCTGCTTCTCTGCAGCTATTAACATGCTTGTAAAGGGTTTCTGTGAACAGTTCTGCATAGGTAGAAGTATTCTCAGGTTTTATGGGGGCTTGAAATTTTGCCAGGTTCTCACTTAATAGAAGGAGGTTAGCCTTAGAATAGTTGCTGAATATTCGAAGTTTAGGTGGGGGTCCATGTTTTATTTTTACTTCAAAGAAGACCATTTTGTGGTCTGACCTTACCAGGGAAGGAATTACAGTAGGAGGTGTCTAGCAGTCTCCCATATTAGTGAGGACCAGATCCAGTGTGGTTGCACCCCTGGTTGGTGTATTGAATATCTGGTCCAGGGAGTTTGTGTTTACAAAATCCAGGAATCTCTGTGCATGTATGTTTGGTGTCATATAGGATTACCAGTTAATAATGTGGTAATTAAAGTCACCCATGAATATGGTATTGGATTGTATGGTTAGTGTTTCTAATAAGTTTAAATTCATGGTATTGGTTTCCTGGGTCATAGAGGGGGGACCTATAGCTTGCAAGGAAGTGGTATTGGGTTTTACCTATGGTGATTTGAAAATGGAGCAGCTCAAGTGCGTTGTCCTGTTTGACCAGCCTTGAAGTATATTTATTTTTGAATAAAATAGAGATATCTCCAATTTAGTCCCTGTATGTGAAGTAGCTGGCCTAAATGTGTGGAAGGGTTTATAACCTTGCACATTTGGTGTGCTGTCTGCAGCATGAAACCATGTCTCAGTGACAGCACAGACATCAGCATTCCCCAGGGTAAAGAGAGCTTCTAGGGAGTGGAGTTTTTTGTTTAGACTCCTAGCATTGGGCAGTAATACCTTTTAATTTTTCTTGGTTTTGATTTGCTATGTTGGAAGTACTTTCAGTTTGGAATTGCCTAAAAAAGACACTATGGGGGAAGACAGTGTTTTAGCTAATATTTGAAAGCCTAGAGGGGAGAGGTGCAGACTATACCTGGCAAAGCAGCATGATCTGTTGACCTTCTCCTTCCATGCTGACAAATATTACACCCCCTTAGAATGACACCAGAAACTAATCCAATTATTAAAGTCAGTCATCTTTTGTTCATATTGTGACATCATCCCTGGGAAGGTAAAAATGCTGCTCAGTGCTAGGCTCATACCAGCCTGAGACGCACATTCATAGAGCGCCATGATGTCTCTTTTCATATAGTCTAGGGAGGTACAGCTTAGGTCATTTACTCCCACATGAACTACTACCGAGTCATATTGGTAATTGTGGTCCGGTGACCTGAATGCCTGTGTAATGTGGTTGATACTAGTCTCTGATAAGCAACTGACTGTAACTTTCTCCTTACTCAGCCTGGTGAGAGGGGCATCACTGTGTCTCCTGATGGAGTCTCCAATGACATCTTCGAATCCAAGGTGGACAACTCCAGGACTTTCGGAGCCGGTGGCTCTGAAACGAAAGGCACTTCGGCACCAACTACCTAATTCCATTAGAGTCTGTGTCCAGAGCTTTATTCATCTGTTCCACTGGGACAGCCATCCCAAACCAGTCTCCAGACCCCCCAGCAGGGTATAGTAATCTCTTCTGATGCTTCTCCAGAGCATCCCACTAAACAGGTCCCTAGGAAGAGGAAGTGTAAAAGGAGGCACTTAGACTCTCTGCAACAGTCTGTCACAGAAGACACTGACTTTCATGAAGGGGAATGTCCCCCAGATCACCACCCGATGATGGTTCATTTGGAGACAACTTAGGACTCCTGAAATAAAATGGTGTTTCGTCTCCCAATAACCCTTCCCATTTGGAGTTTGTGTTCCTTGAGGCTTTTGGTGCTGGACCGTCTACCTCCTGGGTGACACTACCCACCGATGAGCTCATTGATTTGGTCTCTCGATGGGCATAGAGCCTAACACAATTGAGCCTGTCCCTAACAGACCAGATAGGATCCTGGCGCCACCTAAGGATAGAACATATAGGAGTAAGGGAGCACCAGTTGATGCCATGTTTGTTGCAGCAGCCACTAAGAAGGAACTGGCAGAACAAAGTTCCTGTGTCTACCCCCATAACAGGGAATCTAAGGCACAGTTAAATTTGGAAAGCGTGTCTATGCTTTAGTGACTTTTGGTCTTAGGTCACTGAATTACTTGACACATTTTATGAGATTTCAGAGGGAGTTGATTAAGGAACTTTCCAAATCCCTCTCTGGGACCTCCAAGGGAGAGAGAGTAAGGTTTCCTTGCAGTTGGCTACTCTTCATTCCACTTCAAACTCATCCATGAGACTTATCTCCCACACAGCTGATGGTACCTCATGGATGGCGGGTTCAGGCATTTCCATCAGAATATGTGCCTGAATGCATTTGTGTGACTTTGCAAAACCCTTCAAATTTTCATTTGTCAGTGCTTCTTTTGACGGAAGTTCCTTATTTGTCCCCAAAGTTAAAAATGCATTCTCTAGGTGGAGTAGGAAGGAAAAACCCTGTCTGTTGTGGGTGTACATTTTTCGAACCCTCAATGGATCTTTTCTAGGAACAAGCAAGGCAGACAGAAAATGTGGTTCAAAAAATCCTAGAGTCCTTTCCTAAATCCACGTGGAGATAGTTCCCCCAGGGGCAGAAGGTGGAATTCTAATGGAAGACGCAGTCCTAGTGGCAGAGGGAATCCACATAACCAGAGATCTAGAGATGAGATCTGTCAGAGAAGTTATCAGTACTCCTGAAAGGAGGCCCAACTGTCCATCTCTGGAGGCAGTTGGGGGTTGTTTATCCTTGCATCATAGAACCTGGCTAAAAATTACAAAAGATTCATGGGTCCGGAGGATAATATCCAGAGGTTATATAATACCATTTTCCCATCCACCCCTGCTAGTAGTAACCAAAATCCCCAATGTTTCACCCTATCAAAGGGAAGCATCACTAGAAATAAACAAGCTACTAGAACAAGAGTCCTCCAAGAGGTACCCCCAGACCAGAAAGATTCCAGAACTCTTGCAATATTCTTTTTATTGCTGAAGAAGACAGGGGACTGGAGACCAGTCTTGAATCTCAGCAAACTAAATTGATCAGGTCAGTATAAAAAGTTCCAGATTGTCATAGTTCAGTCCATTCTGCCTTTTCTGAACAAGGTTGACTGGATGTGCATGATAGATTTTCAGGATGCATACTATCGTATAAAAATGATCAGATGGTCCAGGAGATATCTATGCTTCCACCTGGGAGCCAATTATTACCAGTTCAGAGCTGTGCCCTTTGGTCTCCTCTCAATCGCCATGGTGTTTACCAAGTGTATGGCAGTAGTTGCAGCTCACTTGAAACTGAAAGGATTCCAGGTGTTTCCATATTTGGATGACTGGCTCATAACCACTCTGACCAGGCATCATCTGATTCAAGCTAAGGACTACTTACTCTAGTAATGGTCTCGTCTGGGGATTTCTGTCAAATGCAACAAGTCTCAACTTGAATCAGCTCAAACATTTGAATTCATTGGTATTCTTTGCAGATATGGTCACTCAAACAGCTTCTCTCCCTCTGTCCAGGATTCAAACAATTCACTTCCAGGTCAAAACGATCATTCAGAGTTCTTTTCTCATCTGATTCTCCAAGCATTGGGATCCATGTCAGCAGTAATCATTCTAGTACTGCTGGCAAGCTGCCACATGAAGATCCTTCAATGGATGCTTGCAACTCAATGGTTCCTCCTCCAACAACCATTATTCAGTCAAGTCAGAATAATGCAAGCTTGCAAAACTTGCCTTCTATGGTGGCTCCATTCCAGTCAAATACAAGAAGGCCATCCCTTTGTTCTCCCTTAGCCCAAGTCCACAGTGACTGTGGATACCTCTCAGATCAGGTTGGGGAGCACTTCTTGTGGAGGATGATCCAAGGCACGTGGTCCCCCGAAGAGGCCAACACACATATCAATGTCCTGGAGATGAGAGCTGTCCTCCTAGCATTGCTTTCCTTCCATGACTCTCTCCCAACCAGGACTATTGTGATTCAGATGAATAATATATCAGTGGTCTGGTATATCAACAGTCAAGGGAGGAACCAGAGCTTACCCTCTTTGTCATGAAGCTATGAGAGTATGGTGATGGACGATCTCATCCAGTCATTTAACGCACATTCTAAGGAAGTCCAGTGTGATTGCAGACAAGTTAAGCAGGTCTATTCTAATACCTCATGTGTGGTCTCTCAACATGAAGGTGGTAGACAGGATTTTCCATCAGTGGGGCTAACAGTGCTGTGATCTCTTTGCATCTCCCCTCAACAAGTGCAGGAGGTCCTTTGCCCTGATCGCCCCCAGTGGGGGAGTCCCTGAGAGATTCTCTGCTTCATGCTTGGCCCTCCACTCTTCTTTACTCTTACCTCTCCATTACCCCTCCTTCCCAATTTTCTTCAGAAAGTATCTCAATTGAAGAGCACAGTTATCCTCAGTGCCCCTTACTGGCCATGTCAGATATGGTTTCTCTTCATTTTTCCTCATCTTCTACATCCACCCTAGATCCTGGATCCAACTCAAGACCTACTGTCTCACCTTAGAGACATGACTCATCCAGAAATTCCAGGCCTCGAGTTGACTGCATGGTTTCTCCACCTTCGTGATCATTAGACAGCCCAGGCTCTCCTCCCCTGTCCATCACATTCTGTTATCCCACAAAGCTTCCACTAGAAAAGTTTACAAAAGTAAATGGAAAGGATTTGTTTTTTGGGCACATAAAAAAAAATTAAACCCCATTCCATCTCCTCTTTGTTAGGTTCTTGGCTTTTTAGCTACAATTTTCAATGATGGGGCTAGCTGCTCAACTATAAGAGTACAATTAGCAGACATTTCTAATTTTCATATAGAAGTAAATAATTCAGTTGTAGCATCTTGCAAACTTTGCAATGCCTTTCTCAGAGGAACATATCTACTTAGACCTCCATTAAAGGACCCTGCCCCTCCTTAGGATTTAAATATGGTTTTGCAGACTTTAACCCAACCCCCTTTTGAACAATCAGCTAAGCGTGAACTACATTTTTTGACTGAAAAACTTCTTGGCTGCCATTACTTCTGCCAGAAAGGTATTGGAATTGCAGGCCCTGTCATCTAAACCTCCTTATTTACTAGATTATCTTTACAGACCAGTCCTTCCTTTATACCCAAGGTGGTGTCCGAATCCAGTATTAATCAGGTTATCAACCTTCCAGTCTTCTTTCCAAATTTCTCAAATAAAGGAGAATATATGTGATGCCTGCTGAATGTTCACAGACAATTACGTTTCTGTCTTCCAAAATTTGTGGAAATCAGAACAATTATTTTTTTCCTTTTCAGAATCAAAATATTAGGCATACCAGTTTCTAAAGTGACTTTACGCAAATGGTTGACTGATTGTATTACTTTTGTATATGAAAAAGTAGGTTTGCCTTTACCAAAACCACCAAAATCCCATTCCACCAGATCTGTGGCAACTTCTTCAGCCATTTTGTCTAGAACTTCCTTGGAAGATACTTGTGCAACTGCAACTTGGGCTAATGCTCATACCTTTATTGCTCATTACAAATTGGACCTGGTCTCTAAGGGAAGAGCAGCCTTTGGTTGAGCTGGGCTCAGGAATATCCTTCCTTAGAGTCCTGTGGGATTTAGTTAGCTGGGGACTCTGTCCCAACAGTTGAGGAATGAATAAATATGACAACATCATCAGATAAAAATGTATGTACTCACCATAACATTCTATCTGTGTTGTCCATTTTCATTCTTCCTCAACTTCCCTCCTACCAAACCCCTACTTGCTTTACTTTTGGAAAGATAGAGGGATGCTGCAGGAAAGTACAGTTGTGTAAAATCTTACCATAATAGTAGTTGCCCTTCTCTTCATTGTTGCAGTGTTACTTAAAGAAGGGTTGTCTTGCCCCAGACAGTCCATCACTCAGCCAGTTAAGGATAAGCTTGAAAAATGTCTTGTTTGCCCCGTACATCACATTTATGCTGTCCACACAGAACGTAGGGCATAAAAGGGATGTACAGATGCAACTACCCAGAACTGAATTGCCCCAGAAGAGAACTGTTGTCATAGGACAAAGGAGAGTCCATGCACATCTAGGAGAAAATGCAGAATAAACAAGAGGGTTGGAAGGAGAGAGCGAATACTGCAACAGTGAAGAGAAGGAGATCTACTGTTATCATAACATTTTACACAGCTGTACTATGTTCTTCTATATTACTGCTGCAGTATTTCTTAAAGAAGGGAGAAGAAAAAGCTCAAGAACCAGAATGGGAGGTGAAAGGCAGAGAAGAGCCGCCAAGAAACTCACATAAAATGGTTTCAGCAAAACCTTCTCTGGCCCTAGAAATCATATCCAACTTATAATACTTAGTAAAGGTATGGACTGAAGACCAAGTAGCAGTTTCCAGGATGGAATTGGTATCCAATCCCTTGAAGAAGGCACCAGAAGAGGCAACAGCCATAGTAGAATGAGATCTAACAGATGAGTTTGCTTGGAATAAAAGGAAACAAAAAGCTGATCAGACTTATGAATAGTTCTAGTTTTATCTAAATAGTGCCTGAGCTGTCTGTGCAAATCCAGTGTATGCAGGATCCTCTCTGCAGTAGACTGAGGAGAAGGGAAAAAAGAAGAGAGTTGTATCAACTGATTGAAGGACAACCTATTTCCCACTTTGTGTATAAAAGAAGGATTAGTACAAAGAGGCACCCTGTGCCTGTGAAAAAACAAACAAACAAAAAAAAGGAATGGAATAAGGATCTAGAGCTCAGAAACCCTCTGAGCAAAAGAAAGAGCCAGCAACAAAACAGTCTTCCAGGAACAATGTTGCAAATAAGCAGAATCAGCAGGCTCAAAAGGAGCCTGAGTCAATTTTTCCAAAACAAAATTAAGGTCCAAGGAGGAGGAATAGGTTTTCTTGGAGGGCCTAATATGCAGGAAACCTTTAAGAAATTATTTATCCTCAAAACAAGAAGTTAAAGGAGGAGTCAAGGGCAGACAAGCAGAAATGGCTGACAAATGTTCCTTCACAGAAGAATAGACCAAGCCAGACTGGAGCAACGCACACAAATAAGAGAGGACCAGAGGGACCCCCCCACTGAAAAAGGGTACTGGTTACGAGCATGGCACCAGACCAGAAATATTTTCCATTTGGACATACAAGATTTTCTGGTTGAAGGTTTTCTTACCTCCTTCAAAACCCTGAGCATGTCCTCAGAAAAGAGGTGCCTGAAAGGGATCAAAACCCTGTCATCCACAATGTCAGTTGCAGAGTGGACCAATGGAGATGGATGAGAGGCCCCTTGTCCTGTGTGAGGAGATCCAACTGGTGAGGTAACTTGTGGCGATTGCCCCTGGCCAGATGCATTAAGAGGGGGAACCAGTGCTGTTTCAGCCAAAAGGGAGTCACTAACAAGATTTTTGGGGAGTTTAGCTGAATCTTCTGCAGGAATCTTGGAAGTAAAGGAAGGATTGAAACCATAAAGAAACCTCCCCTTTCACAGAAAGAATAGGGCATCTGTCTTCCAGGCCAGATAGCATGGCAGTCCTGGAATAGAAAAGAAGAAGCTGTCTGTTCAGAGGGGAGGCAAAAAAATTTACCAGAGGAATGCCCCACCAATGGACAATGTCCAGAAGCATGTCTCTGTGAAGCATCCATTCTTAAGCCTGTGTTTTGAACCTGCTTAGAGTCTGCCATAAGATTGTGCTCTGAAGGAATGTATACTGCCTGAAGAGTTAACTGATAACTGAGAGACACTTCCCAAGCCTGAAGTACCATCCAGCAGAGGAGGTAAGACTTTATCCCCCTGCTTGTTGACATACCACAATACCACATCACAGTAGTATTGCATGTGTAGACTTTCAAGGGGCCCGAAGAGAACATGGGGTGAAAAGCCTGAAGGGCCAAAATTAAGTCCTCATCTTGTTGATATGGTTTGACTTCTGACAGGGAGGCCAAAGACCCTGAACTTTCAGGTGACCAGAGATGTACTCCAGTTCATATCCAAAACATCGGTGAACAGCTCCTGAGAAGGGACTGTAGGCTGGAAGAGCTGACCTGGGTTGAAAGTGAACTGTTGAATTCACCACTCAAATTCATTCTTGAGACAGGGAAAGAGAGGTACACTGAAAGAAGGTGATTGTGCTGCAGCCAAACCAACTTGAGGTACCACTGAAGCTTCCACATATGCAGTCTGATAAGAGGAAGCATCAGAATAGAACAGGTCATGAATCCGAGGGCCTGAAGAGACTCCTTGACTTAATGACCATATCCCCATTAAACCAAGTCTTCAAAAAAGGCCTTTACAAAAGAAATGAGTTTTAAGTACACATTTTTTTATTTTAATATATGTGAATTTTAGAAGTTTATATTTATATATATTTGTAATAATATTTGTATTTATTATAACTTTTTGAGTTTCACTTTAAAATCTTTATCTCATTTTCTGTCACATGATCTGATTGCTTGTATAAATAGGTGTTTTAATCAGCATGTTTTACACACCTGACGAAGCCATTAGTGAAAGCGCTTGTGTGAATAAAGCTGAGCTAACATCAAGTTCCTCTGAGACTTTGGATTTATTTTACTGCTGCCTTGGATTTTTTTCAACTGTTTATTCTGGAGCCATACCTTTGCAAATTTGACTTTCATTGGGTTTCTATTTTTATTGCAAAGGCTATAGTTGTTGGTTTGGTGAGTTTTTTATACTGCCTGAAGAGTTAACTAATAACTGAGAGACACTTCCCAAGCCTGAAGTACCATCCAGCAGAGGAGGTAAGACTTTATCCCCCTGCTTGTTGACATACCACAATACCACATCACAGTAGTATTGCATGTGTAGACTTTCAAGGAGCCCAAAGAGAACATGGGGTGAAAAGCCTGAAGGGCCAAAATTAAAGTCCTCATCTTGTTAATATGGTCGAGGCCAAAGACCCTGAACTTTCAGGTGAGCAGAGATGTACCCCAGTTCATATCCAAATCATCAATGAACAGCTCTTGAGAAGGGACTGTAGGCTGGAAGAGCTGACTTGGGTTGAAAGTGAACTGTTGAATTCACCACTCAAATTCATTCTTGAGACAGGGAAAGAGAGGTACACTGAAATAATGTGATTGTGCTGCAGCCAAACCAACTTGAGGTACCATTGAAGCTTCCACATATGCAGTCTGATAAGAGGAAGCATCAGAATAGAACAGGTCATGAATCTGAGGGCCTGAAGAGACTCCTTGGCTGGCATGGCAGTCAGGGGAAGAAGAGACTGAAAGAAAGCTGTCAACATCAGTACCTTTGGAGGAGGAGGACTAGAGGCCAACATTGGCACCATCTGAATGCTGCAACCCAGATACACATGATCCTGAGAGGGAGTCAGGACAGACTTTTGGAAGCTGATAGTAAACCCCTGACTTTTAGAAGAGAGATGGTGAATTGCAGATCCTGCAACAATCAGCTGGGAGAAGGTGCCTGAAACAACAGGTCATCTAGATAAGGAAAAATCTGAATGTCTTGGAGCCTGCAGAAAACAATCATAGGAGCTAGGCATTTTATGAATAGCCTTGGAGCAGTGGAGAGGCCAAAGGGCAAAGCAGAGAATTAAAAATGAGAGGAAGACAGAGAAATGTAAAAACTTCTTCAAGAGAGAGTGAATAGGGATATGAAGGTAAGCATATTTCAGACCCAAGGACACAAGAAAAGCCTCAGGTAATAAGAGGAAACAGTGTTTGAAGAGTAATCATCCAAAAAGAAGGGATCTTAAAATAGGTTTTGAGCCAGTAGAGATCCAAAATAGGTTTCCAAGCACCCTCCTTTTGAGGAATCAGGAACATCCTGGAATAAAAACCTCATCCCACTTGGCAATGGGGAACAGGTTGAATGGTCACTTGGTCCAATAGGGACCCTAGAACCTCTGGAAAATGAGGAAGTTGCTCTAGATTAGGTTGAGGAATCCCAGAGAAACTAAAGTGAGATTTCCATAACATGAAGTTACCCTGATGGATGATAGAAGTAACCCAAGAGTCTGAAGTGATGAGACAATTTGGAAGACAAAAGGAGAACTGAAGGGACAACAGAACCTAGTCTAAAAGTGGGGTGGGAAGAATTGTCAAAGAGAAAGCAGGCTTATCAGATAAAGTAGGCTTATGGGTCAAAGAAATATGAGAAGCCCTAGCAAAGGGGGTCTGGTTTCCACCCTTCCAGCCCTTAGAGGCCTGGTGGAGGATAATTCCTCTGGAACTTATGGATAAGAGAGACACAAATATTTCTAAGGTCTTGCAAACCTTTGCCTTTCTCTTGAAGACACTTAAGTCAGCAGCAGCAGCAGTCCCAAAAAGACGAGTATTATCCAAAGGAGTATCCAACAACTTGGTCTTAATGTCCTCTGGAAGAGACTGGAGATGAAGCCAAGAATAACGCTTCATGATGGACCCAAAAGGCATAGCTCTAGAAGAGGCATCAGTAACATCATAAAACAAAATGAGAGGAACAAATGCCCAAAGACTGCAGCCAGCAGGAACCACACAATCCACAAAGAAGGGCACTCGGAGGCACAAGATCTCAGGAATAAACATTAAATACGTCATACAAAACACCAAAAATCCACAAGCAATGAACTGTTGAACTGGAACGGAACACAATAAAAGTCGGCCAAAAAGAGTTAGTGCTATTTATTATAAATTACACTTTCAGCTAGGACAGTGCCTAGCCTTCTTCAGACAAACAGTTAAAATATGGTAAACCAATGTATTTTATCTAACTTTTATATAACAAGTTATAACTCTAACTTATAATACAGGAAATGATGAACAAAACAATATATATTCCTATCTCATCTTATGTTTAAAAACACACACATATGTGTATACATGTTAAAAACTAAACTATACAAATTTAATAACAACATACTCTACTTAAAACACTAAATCAAATTCATACTAAATAAGTCAAATTCATAAAAATACTTATGAATTCCCTGGTTCTTCTTTGTGTGAATATAAGGACTAAAAAGTAACTAATTAAACAAACGCTGCACTAACCAACCTTTAATTCCTGGTTAAACTGTCTTATGCAAAAACTTTGTATATTTGCATCGTATTCAATTTTTATCTATTCAAAGTTAGAAGTTTCAACAGACTTTTAATGGAAATACTATCATTAATCCCTGGGGGTATATGAGCCCTCATTCGCAGTTGCCACTTCAGTTCATCTATTTTGAGCAAAATTTTTATCAATTCTCTGTTGTGAAACTGTGAACCTAAAGGTGTGTGCAGGAAATTCAGAGCAGTGTTTGGCTAAAGCATTGTTAAAATCTTTCTTTTTTATTGCATAACAATGCTCATATATTTGCTGCCTAAAACGTCTCTTCGTTTTCCCAATGTAAAACACGTTACATGAATTACAACAAGCAGCATAAATCACACCCTTAGATTCACAGTTGAATTTTCCTTTTATTTTGTGTGTGTTGTGGTTCAAAACCACCTGGTTACCAACCAGAATGTGTTTACATTGTGAACATGAACCACATTTAAACGTCCCATTAATTCTCCCATAAGAATTCCTGCTATTAATGTTGCTCTCTAAGAGGGCTTTAAGATTTTGACCACGTCTGTATACTATTCTAGGGCTAGAACCAAGAATTCTAGAAAGGGAATCATCATTTTTAATGAGGTCCCAATTTTTATTTATTACCTCTCTAATAGACCAAAAATCTAAAGAGAATGTATACAACAAGCTGACTTGATAACTTACATTACCAGCTTTTTTATTTGGCAATTCATCAGATAGACTAGCCAATCCATTAAGAACTGAGTGAGAAGATGAGCTTGATTGTCCTTTTAATAAAGGAATAAAATAACCAACATTACGCTTGAAAACTACTTCTTTTTTTGTGTTGTTAACAAGTTGACTAGGATAGCCTCTTTTAATAAACATGTTACAAAGATGGACACATTCAGTCTCAAAGTCTAATTCGTCCGAAATCATACGGCCTCACCATCTGGCCTTTGACCACCACTTTAGTAAAATGAAGGAAACAGTTTGAATATGTCCTATATATAGAACTTTTGTATCTACTATTAGACTTGTCATTAACTAACCAAATGTCCAAATAGTTGATCTATACCTATATTATAAGTAAACTTTAGAAAACTTGTGGTCCTGTTAATGTTGTCAATAAAGACTGGTATCATGGACAGTTCTCCATTCCAAATACAAAACATATCATCCTGGTATCTAGTATACCAGGAGACATTGTTTTGAAATAGTTGGTCTTTAAACAACAAGTTGTTTTCCCAATAAGCCATAGTGGCATTCATAGAGAACCCATTCAAACAACATAAAATTGTTCTTTAAGACCATTTCAAGCAAAGTCTCAATTATGTAAATGATATCATTTGCTTTCTTACTATGCAAAAATTCCCTTACCCATTGTGTGCCTAAATCTTGAGGGATCACTGTGTATAGATCTTTAACATCTATAGTTACGAAATACACCTTAGGTTGGTATTCTAAGGAATTAATGTTTGTAAGAAAACTCCACAAGTCTTTGCAAATCTGTGGTTCAGTTTCAATAAAAGGCTTCAACAAACTGTCAACATATTTGGCACAAGTGTATGTGATTGAGCCACGGCCATCAACTATTGATCTGAAAGGGGGGGACTTTATGTCCTTGTGGATCTTTGGACACCCAAACAGTACTGGTATTTTGGGAGCTATCATATTTAAATATTGGTAAAGGTCAATGTCTATGGAACCTTCCACAAACCTTACCTTCTTGTAGGCTACATTAACCTCATTGATTGTTACCTGAGTGTAATTGGGAGTGTTTAAATGTTCCATCAATTTCTCCACATATAAAGAATGATCCATAAAGACTAAACTCTTGTATTACAATCTTTAAGTAATTGAATAAATCCACTTTCCGTCATAGACATGTTAGACTGAACTGGACGGGACATGTATATTCACTTTTCTTTGATGGCCCAAAAATCAATTTTACACATCTTCTCAAAGGTGTTTAAACCTGGGTGAAGTGGGGGATTGAACATGCTAGAAGCCCTCACAGTTTTCACCATACTAACCATAGGTCCCATTGATATTTGGAGATTAAGTTTACGAATAAACAATTTTAAGTCCATTATGGTTCTAGTTATGTGAAAGGACTTCGCAGGTACAAAGGACAGCCCCTTAGATAAAAAGTCAACCATGTCCTGTTGGACATCTAAGAAACCCTTCACTACTCAAATGAAGAGAAGGCATTTCTTCAGTTACTAAAATTACTTGTTGTTGGTTGTAACTGGGCTTCCTGTTGTTCTGTAAAAACCCTGTTGATTATGGACTTGTTCTCCATTTACAGTGTTAGACTGCTCCCTTGTGTTGTTGTAATTAGGCTTTTTATTACCTCGCTGATTGTTACTGTTAGAAAGCAGCCTCTCACTTCTCCTTAAAATTGGACATTGTTCTTCCTCATCTATAAAACTATCATTATTTTGATTGTTGTTAGAGGCTGATGTTTCTTCATCATTATCACCATTTACAACGGGACCACCATTGGAAACTTTTTGAAAATGAAGAGGGGGCCTAGGATATGCTCTTTTGTTGGCATAATCATTAATATCCCTGTTTAGTTTCTTTTTCTTAGTAATAAGCAGTTTATTCATCGTGGCTTCAATACTTGTGAATGTCCTACAATACTCATATTTGTATCTTGAAAAATCAACGTGTGTTCTTATCACAACTTCTAAAGTCTCTAAATCAGTTTTCAAAGCAACAATGTCTTTGTTGTAAAAGTTGATAAGGGCTAATCCTGCAGGATATCTCCACTGACGTAACCCTTTAGGGATGACCTTCTTGTGAACATACTCCTGTAGGTATGACACTTCTAGTTTAAGTTTTTTACATTTAAAAAGTTTAGTGTCAAATTCATTAATATGTGTAGAAAGAACATTCTCAGTCTGTTCATTCAAGTTATTTGAGGGCCCAACTTGAGAGTTTAAATTGTTAAAATGTCCATAGAGGGAATTGTATCCTCTGCCATTCTGGTTTCATGCTCAGAAGGACCCCTTATTGCCAAATGTCTGTTATTGGTATTCAAAACCTTGTAGTTCATCTCTATGGAATTGTTGTTGCCACCTTCTGTTCCATTAGAAATACCAGAATATTCAAACTTCTGTGTGAGGGAATCCACTTCCTAAATCTTGTGAGGCCTCTTTGGTTCCGTTCACCATGTTAACGAAATACAAAACTTTTTAGTCCTTATATTCACACAAAGGAGAACCAGGGAATTCGTAAGTATTTTTATGAATTTGACTTATTTAGTATGAATTTGATTTTTTTAAACATAAGATGAGATAGGAATATATATTGTTTTGTTCATCATTTCCTGTATTATAAGTTAGAGTTATAACTGTTGTTAAGGTTACTAACAACATTGCTTAATTTGATGACATCACTGACTTGATTAGATAAAAGGCATTGGTTTACCAAATTTTAACTGTTTTGTCTGAAGGGCTAGGCACTGTCCTAGCTGAAAGTGTAATTTATAATAAATAGCAAAAAACTTTTTTGGTACTTTTTTATTGTGTTCCATTAAATACTTCCTAAAAAATATAGGGCAGAGGATATGCCATCAGAATCAGGGAGGGTAGAGATAACCTGACAAGCCTGAGCAAACAAGGCCAGAGCTTACCTGGTCATGTGGGTCTGTGGTAATTAGTATCTAAAGGCCAAGCTTGGAAGAGGCAAAAATGTTTGAAGGTTTGTCAAAAAAAGAAACAGACAGCACAGCAGGATGAGCAATTCCATCATCCTAGCAATTGTGTCTCTTTAAGGACAATTCCCTTGAAGACTTAAGGGTTAACAGACTTCTCTTCATCAGAACTGTAAGCTACAGGTACAGGTGTAAAGTTGCATTTGTAAGAAAAGGACAAAGATCCTCAGAGAATAGGAGCCCCATCTCTAGAATTGCATGCCTAAACCACGAGGTGCAGATGTAAAATTGAATACGATGCAAATATACAAAGTTTTTGCATAAGACAGTTTAACCAGGAATTAAAGGTTGGTTAGTGCAGCGTTTGTTTAATTAGTTACTTTTTAGTCCTTATATTCACACAAAGAAGAACCAGGGAATTCATAAGTATTTTTATGAATTTGACTTATTTAGTATGAATTTGATTTAGTGTTTTAAGTAGAGTATGTTGTTATTAAAGTATTCATGCCTATAAAGGCTAAAAGAGTTGTTATTAAATTTGTATAGTTTAGTTTTTAACATGTATACACATATAAGTGTGTTTTTAAACATAAGATGAGATAGGAATATATATTGTTTTGTTCATCATTTCCTGTATTATAAGTTAGAGTTATAACTTGTTATATAAAAGTAGGCTGCGACAATATGTTGTTAAGGTTACTAACAACATTGCTTAATTGATGACATCACTGACTTGATTAGATAAAAGGCATTGGTTTACCATATTTTAACTGTTTGTCTGAAGAAGGCTAGGCACTGTCCTAGCTGAAAGTGTAATTTATAATAAATAGCACTAACTCTTTTTGGCCAACTTTTATTGTGTTCCATTAAATACTTCATACTTTATAAAGTATTTAGTGTTTATTTCTGAGATCTGATGCCTCCAAGTGCCCTTCTTTGTGGCTCAGCAGCATCATACCTACACTTAATAGAGTGGCGAGACATGTGAAAAGCAGAACCTAAAAAATATAAGGCAGAGGATATGCCATCAGAATCAGGGAGGGTAGAGATAACCTGACAAGCCTGAGCAAACAAGGCCAGAGCTTACCTGGTCATGTGGGTCTGGTAATTAGTATCCCTAAAGGCCAAAGTAGAAGCAGTATAAACTTTCTTGCCAATCCTCTCCATTGCCCTGCTATCCTTATCAGAAGGCAAAAGCTTGGAAGAGTGCAAAAATGTTGAAGGTTTGTCAAAAGAAACTGACAGCACAGCAGGATGAGCAGAAGGACATTTAAATAAAAGTAGACAATCCTTGGGAACCTTATAGAACCTATCAGGTTTCTTAGGAGCAGGAGGCTGAGAATCAGTAAACTTGGAAGCAGCAATGAAAGTATCCAACAAGACAGCCTACACAGGAAGAACTACCAAAGATTTAGGAGTAGCCTTCTGAAGCAACTCATAACAGCTTCTCTGAATATCTGGCACTTGAGAAGAGTCCCAATTAAAGAATTCCATCATCCTAGCAATTGTGTCTCTTAAAGACAATTCCTTGAAAGAAGACTTAGGGTTAACAGACTCCTCTTCATCAGAACTGTAAGCTACAGGTGAAGGCATTTGTGAAGAATAGGACAAAGATCCCTCACCAGACAGGGAGTCCTCATCTGAGGAATCTAGATACCTAAACCATTTAGAAGGTGCAGATGTCCAAGGAGGAGTGGTTACTGAAACCCCTTGAGGAAGCTTTAGGGCCATTAAGGCAGAGAACAAGCCCTGAGTAAACTCCTGCCATTCCCTTTGAAGATCCATAAGACAGACTGAAACATGTTTCAAAATTTGTTTTAACACCTTTATTGAATTATCACTTGTAACACGGGCAATTTTACATTTATATAAAAATAATCAAACTGCGTTAAAAGGTTCACATTTACAAACATTATACTTCACATATACTGCTATCTATCTATCTATATATATATATATCTATATATATATATATATATATATATATCATGTAATCTAAGTGACATTACATAAGTTATTCAATTCCTGCCCTTTTTTAAACAAGAAACGTCTTTAATAAACCATCACTTATGACTTATGCAGTCCATGCATTTATATAAATGAAAACAAACCACTCCAACACATTCCTACTTGGAAGCATTTTATATCACAAACCATGCTGACACACTCCCAACTGCAAACATTATACATCACTTATAATCTACCCACTCATTTGCAGTCAAACATTACCTAGCTCATTTAAGTCATGCCTTCTTTTAAACCTCATTCCTCCCATCTGTGTATTGTTCCAACAATTCCCATTTTTTTCTTTGTAGTTTGCTCCAACCCTTTTCTAAAGATTTCAATTCCAGTTGGTTTATCTCTGTTACTATATTTACTGCTTCTAGTGTCGTTGGTTTAGATTTTGATTTCCATTTTCTAGTGATTGTTTTTTTGGCAGCCACCATAATTAGACACAACAAGGCCTTACCATGTCTAGGCAGTTCTGATTCTGTATCATAGCTCAGGAAGAATCCACGCACCCAGTATTTCTAACAGTGCATTCCATAGGGAATCCTTAAAATCGGCCAACTCATTGCACTCCCAGAAAATATGTTCCCAAGGACTTCTTTCTTCCCCATCATACCTCCAACATTTGCTGTCTACCTGAGGAAAAATTCTCTGGATTCTGTAAACATTTCCAAGCAAAAATCCCAAATCTTCTAGATTGTGTTTCATATTTGGGAGACATACCTATATCACTCTATTGTTTCTTTGTGAATTGTTTATCCAGTCTGTCTACCCAATCCTTTCTAACCTCCTCTGATTCTTATAGCTATCATGAAATATTTTATATGCTCTATAAATTATTCCTTTTTTAATGTCAGCTTCTGTTCTAAATTCTACAAAAAACTCTGCAAGTGCTGGTCTTTTGACTAGGGAACCCTATTTTCTTTCTCTTTGCCTATACTCTGATATCAGTCTTTGGTAGGGAAGACAATCTCTAACCTGTAGTCCAAATACATTCTTGGCATCTTCCCAGTCTATCATCCTTCCTTCTCTAGTTATTTGCTCCCAGTACCTTGGTTCCTTTGCCAGTTTTCTCCAATAAATGTCAGCCCCCTCAGCCCCCTCTTGCCTATTGTCTAGATTCCTAATTGCAGTCATCCCTATTGGCAGACTCTCCTTTCTCCATTCCCGTATTGGCTTAGTTATTTTATTTTATTTATTTTATATTTGTTTACCGGGAGAGCCCGACTGGATGCATGTCCATTTTCAGCGGAGGCCTGGGAGAAAAGCTCCACATAGACAAACTTACATAGATTACACAGAAGTTAGCAAATAATCATAAAAACAAAGTGATTATATACAATGGCTTAGTAGTGTTCCCTAGTAGGGACTCACAATTCTCATGGACAGACACAATTAAAAATAAGAGACGTAGTTACAAGTTATGATAATTACAGAATATGCTTTTAGTTTATAACTTAATCAGAGTTGGTACATGGGCATAGCCAATTCACTTTGAGATACCGTTTGAGGGTTTTTTTTTTTTTTTTTTGAAGAGACTTTTGGAGGATTGTAGGGTTATATAGTTTGGCAATGAATTCCAGGTTTTGCCAACGAAGTTGGTAAACAGGGATTCACCAGCAGAGTTATTAGCTTTGTGGGTTTGGACCAGTAGTTTATCAACTGACCATAGGGATCTTAGGTTGCTATATGGCTTAATATTTTTAAGTGAGGGGGTATCCTCTGGGTGGCACAAAATTTTGTGCGCTATTAAGAGTTGATTGAATTCAATTAAGCTGGGCAGTTCTAACCACTCTAGTTGTTTAAGGGTCTGGCAGTGGTGGGTTCTATAGGTGGAGCCAGTGGCGAATCTGGCAATATGATTGTAGCTATGGGACAGCTTACCTAGTTCGGATTTGTTGAGGTTTGAGAGTACAGGTGAGGGATATAAAAGAGTATTGAGTAGGTGTTATTGGGCAATTGCAGTCCTAGCCAGCGGGGTTAAAAATGTCTTGTTTCTATACAGTGATCCAAGCTTCTTATTGATGGTCTGTATGGTTTTGTTGACCTGTAGGTCAAATTTGAGATTATTGTTAATGATGCCCCCTAACAGTTTGGTGTGATTATCTGGGGAAATAGTGGTACTATTGTTAGATGTGACAGAGAATGAAAGTGTAGTGGATCTACTAGTGGGGGGGGGAGAGTAGAAGTTTAGTTTTATTGGGGTTCAGAATTAAGCATTGGTTGGTGAGCCAGTTCTCGATAGTGTTAAATGTATTTTGGGTTAAGGTTTGCAGTTCGGATGGGGAGGTGGCTGAGCAGATCAGAGTGGAATCATCTGCATATTGAATGCAGGTAGCTTTAGGGATAGCAGTGTGGAGGTTGTTGCTAAAAATAGAGAAGAGTAGTGGACCTAGTATGGACCCTTGAGAGACACCAAGTGTTGGAGGTAGCTGGCTAGAGAGTTTGCCCTGCCATAGTACCGCCTGTTGTCTACCAGTCAGGTAGGACTGGAACCACTGGATAGCAGGCTTGCTGAGGGAACTAGATTTTAGTGAAAGAATGAGAAGTTCATGGTTGACCATGTCAATGGATTTTGATAGGTCAAGAAAGAGGGCGGATGTTAACCTATTGTCGTTCCTGTTTTGGTTTATGGCAGCAGTAAAGGAAAGTTCTTAGGATACTTTCTGCTACTTTATAGAGATAATATTCTGTATGATTATTGTTATTCTCCTTAAAAGCCTGCATCCAAAATCCCAGTCTCTCCTTGTGGCTCCATTATGTTTCATCATCTTCCTCCATTCCCACTTTGAATTATAGTTTTCTCATTGTATTATATATAGGAGATTTAACTGTGTAGCTGTGAAATACCCCTTCAAATTGGATAATCCCAAATCCGCTCTGTTTTACTGGAATAATTTATCTCACTTGACTCTTGCTGTCTTTCCCAACTTTTCCTCTGGTTGATAAAAATATACCTGACCTGTGTATAAGACTAATGAGACTAAAACATTCTAACTGTGCTTGTATCTTACTAACAATATCCATATAACAAAGATTCCATTTTCTCAGTTTTTCTATTATCTTTTGTTTAGTCTCTTCCCACATGTACTTAGCTGCCACGCCAGAATAGTTTTTTAATCGATAATCTTAAATACTTCATTTTATCATGTCCCCATAAATGTAGATATAGCTGAACCAGTTCATATGTGGGTATATAATTCACCAGTATTGCCTTTGTTTTAGCTTCATTAATTTTGTATCCTGAAAATATTTGAAACTGTCATATTCCACAACACTGTAATGTCTTTCTGGTTTTGTCAGGTATAAAATAATATAATCTGCAAATAGAGCCAGCTTTTCTTAACTACAATTATAGCCTTGAATTTCTGAGTCCCTTATTTTCTTTATAGAATCGTTCTAAATATAATGCAGATAACAAAGGGGAAAGGGGACACCCTTGCCTGGTTCCTCTTCTCAAGCAGAAATTATGAAAGAGGACTCCACCCACTTTAATTTTCACCTCTGATCCCTCATATATCCTCCTAATCAACCTTAGGTCCCGGCTTACTCTGTCAAATGCTTTCTCTGCATCAAGACCCTCCAATAATGGTATTTTCTTACCTTCTCCTTCCCTCTGGATCATCAGTGTTCTGTTAATGTTGTCAAATGCATGCCTCCCCTCCACAAACCACATTCATCCATAGCTATCAATTTTGGCATTATTTTTGCCATTCTTTTAGCCTTTATAGGCATGAATACTTTATAATCATAATTACGTATTGAAATATGCCTGTATGAAGCTGGATCTGATGGAGCTTTACCCTCCTCAACTGTTACAGCTACCACTGCTTGCTTCCAGAATGTTGGTACTTCTCCTTCTCTTAAAATACTGTTAAACAAAACCTTCCAGATCGTTCAGTTTTTTTCCCTCCTAGCTTCCAGACTTCCACAAAAATACCATCTATTCTTGGGGACTTTCCGGTAGATTGGTTATACATGACAATTTTTATCTCATCTCCTCCTATCAACTAAAAAGACCGAGACAAACCAAGGAACTGACAGAATGAGAAAACGGAACTGGAAACTAGATGAATGACAAAGTAAACTGGTAAACGAAGTAAAAAACTCAGGTTTAATGAATTAAGCGCTTTCGGAAGGTTCAGTGCCCTTCCTTCTTCAGAATTAGCAAACAAACAAAGGCACAGGCAACAGTTCGCATTTAAAAACATTAATTAATTGGAATATTGATTAATTAAAGCAATCATATGGTAGCTGTCATCATCTCAACTTGTTAGTCTAAAAGCAAGTTGCAAGTTAAAAAGCATAAAATGTTTGTCAACGCAACATTAAAACAGAAAATTAAAACAGAATCCATGTAAACCTGTAAATTAGTAAGGACAGTCAACCTTATTTCGTACATTCTCAAGTGTACATGACAATTATGAAAATACTTTTTTATGTATATGTGCAAAAAATACCTTTCAAGAACGCAATTAACTAACAATAGTTTTGAACCAAGCCAACCTAAAAACAGTGTTAAATCTATAAGAAATATATAAAGGAACTTCCAATGCAAAAAAGCTAACAACATGTTTTCCCATATGAGTATTCAACAAAATTATATATATGTATAATTGTAACTATGACAAAATGCTTGCCTCTTAAAGCTGCCTTGTATAATTATCTGTTTAAGGCCAATTTTTTCAAGATGCAAGCAATTGATATTTGTTCGTTTAAACCTGGGGGGCAATGGGCTGCAGTTTTTATTTGCCAATACAGTTCTTCCATCTCAAGCTGGATTTGCCATGGACCTGTGTATGGGGTGTCATCAACCTGTTTCAATACTGTAAATTTAAAGTGATGATTTGGATGTTCAGTCAAGTGACAAGCTAAAGCATTGGTTTGTTCTTTTTTTGTTATAGCATAAGTGTGCTCGTAAATACGCTGTTTCAGCTTGCGCTCAGTCTTTCCTATGTAGAAAGCGTGGCAAGCAGAACAGGTTGCTACATAAACCAATGCCCTAGTGTGACAATTAAATTTACCTCTAACTTTATATTCAGTATTGTTAATCTTTACAGAGTGTCCTTCTTTTATGAGCCCACATTGTCTACAAGGACCACATTTTACCATACCCATTGTGTGTGTTCTTATCTTAGGTTTACCGGCTTCTAGTAAGGTTTTAAGGTTAACCCCTCTTCTAAATGTAATAGCTGGAGGGCCTTCAAACTTCCCCTGGAAATTCCTATCATTTGATAGGATTCTCCAGTTTTTACATAAAATGTCCTTAATAAAATAGTGGTCTATGGAGAAGGTACATAAAAACCTTAAATTGTACTGACGATCACTATGAATTAAGTTAGTGTGTTGCCCCCCATTACATTCACCTTCATCTGTGTGTGGTGGCAATTGTGTACTTAAAATGGGGCTAAAATGCCCTGCACTACGCTTGTGTACAACTTCTTCCATAATCTCTACTACCATTTTGCATGGGTAACCTGTATTGTAGAACATGTTGGAAAGGTTAACACATTCAGTTAGAAAATCAGCTTCTTCAGTAACCATCCTAGCTGCCCGTACCATTTGCCCTTTTACCACGGCTTTCTTTTAGTGGTACGGGTGACAACTAGAGTAGTGTAAGAAACCATTAGAATATGTAGGTTTCCTGTAGATAGTGCTTTTAAACCTCAAATTCTGCTCGTCCTTATGTAACAAAATGTCCAGAAAACTAATCCTAGTATGATGGAATTCATAAGTGAATTCCAAAAAACTAGTTAAATTAGAGATGGAAGCAATAAAAGGAGGAATATCGTCAGGAGAACCCTTCCATAAGAGGAACATGTCGTCCTGGTACCTAGTGTACCAGGCGACATGCCTCTTAAATGAAGAATCTCAAAACAACAGGGAATTCTCCCTGGGACCCTTCTAGAGCAAATTCTCATTGCTATTTTTTTAGGTTTGAAGGGCGTACGTATTTACAGACATCTGGGGTGGCGATGGGCTCGCCGTGTGGAGGGGCCTATGTGAACTGCATTATGGCACATTGGGAGAATTCCCTGTTGTTTCGAGACTTCTCCCCCTCTGAGCTCCTAGCAAAAACCCAACTAGCTTTCTTCAAAATAGACACCTGGATGCAGTCAAACCATCTGGCACTAAATGCAAATAAAACTAATGTTTTTTTTTCCCTACCAAAAACTCCATTGACAAATCCACACTCACCATACAGAGCCAAAACAACACCCTCCTTGAAATTGTTCCCAACACCAAGTTTCTTGGCATCATTATTGATGAAGAACTAAAATTTGACACCCACATCCACTCCACAGTCAAGAAAATCCACCAAAAGTTAGGTCTCCTCTACAGGCACAACTGCTTCCTAAGCCACTCTACCTGTCAAACTCTTGCATCTACCTTTCTACTCCCCTCCCTTATGTATCATGACCCTGTCTTCACCAATCTCCATCTTGGCTTTTGGTCCAAACTTGAATCCTTCTACCACAAGATCACCAAATTTGCAACCAATTCAAAAAACTCATCCCACCACTGCCCCTCCCTCCTCTGGCTTTAACTACCCAACTACCTCAGTGACCTACAACTCACCATTGCCCACAAGCTCATCTTTAAACTGCCAACTGCCCAGCTCTTGCCACTTCCTTAAAACCTTACATTCCCAACCGCTCACTCAGATCCAAAAAACAAAATCTCCTTCAGGACCATAAACCTGCACAACCTCCTGGCCATCTACTGCTGTCCCACTCCTTAGCTAAACAGTGGAACTCTCTCCCCAGACACCTATGCAGCCTACCTAACCATACAAATTTCAAATCTCAGCTACACTCTCATCTTTCTTCCAAATGGGAATGCCCTTGCAATGCTCCATCTTAACCCCCCTCATTCCACCTTGCACTGACTCATCCATCTACCTCTACTATTACTTCATCCCACCCAAAACAATCCCTCCCCTACTAAAAACAAATTTTCTCTCTAATATCTGTTTTACTGTACTCTCCAATCTCAAATGTAATATTACCCTCTCTGTGCATGTTTTCCTAACCTACTAATGGCTAGTAGATATATATTTTGAAATGTTAAACCTACAATTGAGTTTATAACAAAAATATTCTCTTTATGTAAATGTTGAAATTTCTGTATTGAATTATGTATGTTCATTTTTGTAACATTGTGAAAAGCCAATTGTAAATATCATGGAGCTTATCTGTAAATGTTTAATTAGCTGTATGAACTATGTCCTTTTGTAACATGTGAAATGTAACTTGCAAATATTGTGGAGCTTTTCTCACCGGGCCTCCACTAAAAATGGGCTGCTCTTGGCCCAGTGGACTTCCCCGGTCATCAAATGTAAATAAACAAATAATAAATAAATCTTGTTACCTACCTTGTTATAGGCTCCCTAAGCTTGGTGACAGCCCTTTATAGTTTCTGTTGCCTGAGTCATTGTGCTAAAAGTTGTTGTGCTCTAGTGTTATCAAAATAGAGTTGCTTAACAGCAAGCTTTCTAAACTTGTATATATTATTGATGCAAGCCCTTATAGTCTGCTTCACATTCTGCAATTAATCTTCTTCTTGTTCTGTGAGATTCCCCCTATTTTGCAATACTTTAACATTTTTAGTCCCTCTAAATAATTCTTGTTACTTCTTAACCATAGCTCCCTTTTTTATTTCTACCCTATTTTTAAACTCTACCTTAATTCTGTCCCTCTCCGTAGCTTTATTTTCAGAAGTAATTGTTATCCTCTTGAACAGCTCCTGAATAATCTCCACTACCCATTCCTTAAATCTCATTTTTATTTTATTACCGTGTTTTTTATTTTAGTTATTATTGGCGCATGATCTGAAATAGTTATTAGGTGCATATCAAGACCTTCAATTAAATGCACGTTACTGTGAAATGTAAATTCTGTCTAGCCTAGTCCAGTTTTTGTATCTTGGGGAAATAATAAGTAAATTTACTCCGAACTCCCATTACTGAATTCACATCTTTCATGCCAAATAGTTTCAGAAATTTGAAATCTACTCTCCTTTGTTATACTTTCCCTTCTGGGCCCTCATCTTCACTGCTGCAAATCAAATTCCATTCTCTACCTATAAGTAGTATTTCTTGCTGAAAACTAATTATTTCTCCCAGAATTTTCTTAAGCTCCATTACAGCAGTTTTAGGTGGAGTATAAATACATGCCAGTGTAATCCTCCTCCCTTACCAGTAGCCCCTTAGCACTACGAATCTGCCGTTATCATCTTTTTTTATTCTCTTCTGTCACTGTTGAAGCTCCAGTTGCAATTAATGTAAGTTCTCCTCTTTTCTTTTGTTCATAGGTAGGTACTAGGCTATCTGCCTGAAGGTATGCATAAGCCTAGCTGGAATGTGTTGGCTTTCACCGCACCCTTAGATTAGTTCCCTGTGCCTCTGTCCAGCAGAGCCATTGAAGTGATCCCTGGGGTAAACTTTCTGTTTCCCATCCACTTGTCAAGGTTTCTCTTGAAGAGGGTTAGCAAGGAGCTCTGCCTAATGTAGATTGGAATCTTGTTCTAGAGCATGGGAAGTCTCTGGGACAGGAATCTATCCCTCCCAGATATTTTGATGAATAAAAATTCTAAAAACCTTTCTTTATCAAATTCATGTCTTCAGTGTCTTCCAAGTGTCTCCTGTAACATAGCTATTTGCACTCTACATTTTTAATATAGTTCACTATACTTTATTTGTCTTTATCTGTGAGACCATTGACATTTAAAGACTTTACAGAAAGCATCATTGTATTAAAAAGTTATTATTCCCACCTTTTATATATAACAAATTTAAATGTGTAGTTCCAGCTTTTGTGTTACCTGCATACACAGTTTGACAGGTTGAACTTTTATACAGTTGTTTCTTGTCATACACTGTTTGGCAGGTTGAACTTTTATATAGTTTCTTTCCGTATCGATAGCCTATGTTAGATCTTGCAAAACGTTTTATTTTATTGAAGTCCTCAAACAGAAAAATAAACAAAGCCCCAATGCACCCCAAAGCCTATTAATTTAACACTGACACACAAAACTATGTACATCTTCAAATATTCAAATTTTACCCTCCTAATAGGAACAAATGTCCCAAACTGGGAGTCACACTCACATAGTTGAGTTAGCCTAAAAGAAAGTTTATTCATGCTAAGATGTAAGGTGCAGCCTGTGCTTCTACTAAGGCTAACTGGTTTTGTCTAATCTCTATAGCTCTCCCAGCTGGGAAAATCCTGAACACTTTCAGAGAACATTATCTCTTAGCCAGTTTCTCATTTCTTTTATCCCCCAGCTAGTCACCCTCCACCAGACTTTAACCAATTTCTCATTATCAGATTGTCTCCATGGAGACATGTGAACCAGCGAGTCAATTTCTATCTCTGATTGTTTCCATGGAGACATGAGAGCTAGATACAGAATTACTACAATCATATGCTAGAAAAAAGCCTCATAATATTCAATATTCCTTCTCATTTACTTGCTCTCTCTTAAAACTTGATATTAAATCAATCTAAGGACGTTAATCCAGTCATACCCCATGCAAAAATGAGAAAAAGCACATTTTTTTTGTCATGCTCTTTTAACCAGGCTTTTTTGTTTGTTTTTACATTGCAGTGCCTACATTTCTTAAAACTGAACAAGAAAAAAGAGAGAAGGGAGAAAGAAAGGGAAAACTGCAGCAGGGCCTATTTACAGTCCCCATTACACTTAAATATAACTGAGAAAACTTTACTTTATAACTTGCAAAGTAAACCATACATCATCAAAAACTACTGTTAAGAAAAAAATTCTTTACTTACAGTACCCCTCCCCAAAGCATTTTTCAGAACATTAATGACATTAAGTAGGGTATATACTTTAGAGTCCCCAACAAGTGCAGCAAATTCTGAAAAAGTCCAATATTTCCAGATGATCTTGCTCTGTCATATTTCAGAAATATAATTATTGCATTGTGATCCTGCATTGTTATTGGTTTCATTACTGTTCATCTCTGTCTCCCACATCCAGTCAATGCTTCATTTCCAGCATACTCTCTATTCTTCTAGTCAACTCTTAAGCTCCCTTCCTTCTCTCCAGCATTTTTCATTGAAACAGTGGAAAAGGTTTCACAGGTACAGTCTCTCTGGTCTTCATACCCAGAAGAACAAGAAGCAGAATCACCTTCTGTTTCACAGCTCACTTTTCGTTGGGCAAACTTTTGTAGTTCTTCTTTAGCATGTACTTCATCAAAAAATGATTTTTTTTCCCTCCAGGGAAGAGTACGTTGAAGACAGCTGGGTACAGCAGTTTGAATCTTTCACCTGCATCTCGACATTCCGTGAATAGTGGAATGAATGTACTCTTCTTCTGCCTGGTGTACAATGAGCATTCATTCTCCACAAACACTCTGCTATCTCCCACTTTGAGTATTTCGTCCTTCTGCCACAGTTTTGTCAGAATCAACTCCTTCTGCTAGTAGGATTGCATCTTTACTATTAAAGGTCTAGGTTGCCTTCTCATAGTCAGGCTTGGAGCATACACATGATGTGCTCTTTCAACTAACACTTCCTGCTGTGAAATACCAGTCCAGTTACTTATTTGTGCTTTCATAAAATTAATGCAGTCTCTTCCTTCCATCTTCTCTGGTATAGCTGAAAATCTCATTTTTTTTTCTTACGTGCTCTGTCCTCTAATTCTATTATTTTCTGAAACATCTCTTCCTGAACAGTCTTGTATTCAGCAAGACTTTTCTTCATTTCATACTCTAATTTTTGCAGCTTTAATGCCTTATCAGAATATCTGTTTAAAGATTCTTCCATTTCCAGCCGTTTGTGTTGAAATACTCCAGCAGTGTTTATTTTTACCAGGTCTATGTGCAGTTGTCTTATATCTTCCTGTAGGTTACTTGAAGTTATTTTTGGTGGTTGCACTGCTTTTGCTGAACAGCTACAGAACTTTCCTCAGTCAGTGTTTCTTTTTCACTTTTTGTAGATAATCTTTTTCCAGGTGCTCTGTATTTCTTTTTTCCTAGAAATCCAGGAAGTACACTTACTAGCCAGTTACTGAAATTTACCCATAAACACAAAAATCTACTGGCTTTCTCCATTGAATTTCTGTTTTCACACTGGGACCAATGTGCAGCCATCTTGGAAGTCAAACATGCTTCAGTTTTTGCCTTTTCTTAGAAGGGATAGCAGGTCTAACAAATACCGGAGGTTCCAATCCCTGGTGAGATTCGAGAAGAGAACCCAGAACTTACTCCCTTTCCAATATATGTGGAATCTGTCTAGGACCCTCCGAGATGAGCAGCCGTGGTTCCCCCTCGATATCCAGAGCAGGTGCCTGCGAAGGCTAAGAGGAAGTGTGAAAAGATGGATCCATACCAGCCTCTGGCAGGGTTGCTGTAGAGGAGTGCAATGTGAACACCAAATGTTCTACAGAGCTATTACCTGCTTCTAGAGGAACATCCAAGGGAGGCTGAACAGCTAAAGAATCCAGCCGAGACATTTTGGCCTTCTTCTTGCCTAGTGGGAGTATCTCATGGTTAAAGGATTCCACCATGATACCCTGGGCTAACTGTGTAAGTCATTGGTTTTCATGATAAATGTCCAGGGATGACAAATAGTTCACAGTGTCTTAGACACAAATGCCTTACCAATACTAAAAGAGGTATGGTCGTGGGAAGTGCCCTAACAAAAACAACACTGTTTGTTGTGGGGAATTTGCCTCCCACACTGATATTTTCCCATTGTGGATGACATGAACTCTAGTTAGTGATAAAAATACAAAACCAGGAAAGTAAAGTTTAAAAAAAAGAAAAATCAACCCCAACAGAGCAGGTATCTGGTGTTGCTAAATATTCAGAACAGCAACAAAATGATCAAACCAGCTGGCAATAATGGCATTCAAATTGGCAGCAGAAGAAGTTCTGAATAGTTGCATCCCTATGTCCCTTTTATTCCATACATTCTGTGCGGGCAGCATAAATTTGATGTATGGCACAAACAAGATATTTTTCAGTCTTATCCATACTGGCTAAGCGATGGGGTCTCCAGGGTGGGACATCCCTTCCTTAAGGAATACTGCAACAGTGATATAGAAGGCCATCTGCTGTTTGAGTCCCAGATTCTGTTATATCATCATTTCTTACTGCTTTGCAGGTATAATTCCAAAAACATACACCTGGAGTGTTTTTTCCCGGGCCTCCTCTGAAAATGGGCGGTTTCCCAGTCGGACATTCCCGGTAAACAAATGTTAAATAAATAAATAAAAATGAATAAATAAAGGGCAGCAAACAAGATCCAAGTTGTATTAGGTGACTAGGGTATTATGAATAAAGGCAGTAGTTCGAGAGTTTCAGTGTTCCACGAGCTGGAAGAAGTGGCTGAGTTGAATCCAGGGATCAGATCCGAACCCAACAGTTGAGAAAGAATAAAAATGGACAACACAGATAGAACTTTATGGTGAGTAGATTACTTTTTTTTTTTTTTTTTTTTCAACAAGGTTTGTCCTTACCCAGACCTCCTAAAGCATACTCTACCAGGTCGATATCAACTTCATTCACTTTCTGGTCTAGGACTTCAGTTGATAAAATTTCTGCAATAGCTGCTTGATCGACTGCTCATACATTTGCTGCTCATTACAAATTGAATTTGACTTCCAGAAGCAGGGGCTGCCTTTGGTTCTGCAGTACTCTGGAATATCCTTACATGAGGGCCGCCCAAGGTTCACATATCTGGGGACTCTGTCCCATCAGTTAAGGAATGAATAAAAATGACAACATCAGATATTAAAGTTATGTAATCACCATAACTATGCATCTTTATTGTCCATTTTTATCCTTCAGCTTCCCACCCTCCCCCCACCTTCCCCTTTCTTCCTAGAGTGACTTCATGGTTGTTGTGGAACCACTGCTCCATGTTTGAGCCCCAGTCCCTTCTACAAGCCTCCCTTCTGTCTTGGCTTGAGGTTAGTTCTTTCTTTTTGTTTTGGGACAGCAAACTTGATGTGAGGTATTGCAGAGTAACTAGGGCATTATGGTTAAAGGGAGGGGCTAGAGAGTTACATATGAGAGCATACTAAATGTGCCTGAGTGGGATATGAGGACAGATCCAAGACCCATCAATTGAGGAAGAATAAAAATGGTAAACACAGATGCATGGTTATGGTGAGTACATAACTTTAATTTTTACAATATTTTTGGGAGTTATTATTCCATGGCCTTTTTTATTCCTCCATCAAAGTGCTTTTATCATCCATTTCCACATGTTTGTCCATAGATCCTCCTCTTCCAAGACAGACACATGCCAAAATGGTCTTTAAAGAGGTTTTGCATGAGTGGCCACTGAGTAAACTGGTGGCCCCTCCTTGAGATCTTAATTTTTTTGTTAGAGAAGCTAGCATTTTCTCCATCTAATCTGTTTGACTTGGGGTTCTCAACATGGATAGCAGTTTACTGAATGCTCTGACCTCTGCAAGAAGGCTGTCTGAGTTGTAAGCTCTTATGGTGACTCAAACCTACCTCATTTTCCACAGGGACAGGGTTTCTTTGAGAACTAATCCTTAATTGTATTCCTAAAGTGTTATCCAAGTTTACTTTAAGCCTAACTATTCATCTCCCCATTTTCTTTATTGAATTTAAAAATGAGGGAGAAAGGATACACCATAATTTGGATGTCTGACAGCAACTTTGGTATTATCGTCACAGAACTATATCACTCAAATCTTCAGATCAGTTTATTTCTTGTGAAGGTAAAAAGAAGGTACAATCTGTGTCACTATTTTCAAATGGTTTTCTAAGACTATCACCTTTTGATCCGATGTTGTCCTTTTTCATCTCATTAAACCTTTGGATTCAGACATGATTTGGATCTGCCCTCAGCAACTTCAGACATTCAGATCCAGGGCTATTACTCCTCCCTTACTCAGAATTCCTTTGCTATTGTCTAATTACCTCAAATCCCATTTGCTGCTTCAACCAAACAGTTGCAGAGGCTCTGAGCTCGTTATTGATTTCACCTTTTTCACCTTTGGTAGTCCCTTTCTATTTCGTTCTCTTTTTCTTTTATCTATCTGTGTATCTATCTCTCTATCTATCTATCTATCTATCTATCTATCTATCTATCTATCTATCTGTCGTAAAAAAAAAACTCTAAATAGCTTTATTACTGTTATAATCCATATAGCTAGTATAGTCTCTGTAGTTTTTAGGTTTTTCAAGTTTAATAACTATTTTTTTCTCTCTATGCTCTTTACTATTTTCTGGATTGTCAGTTATGTCAGACAAGAGTTTAAAAACACGTGGAAGGTGTGGCCACAAAATTCATCCACAGATTCACCATTCCATGTACATCCACTGCTTGGGAGTAGCACACTTGGAAACTGAATGTGAAGCTTTTGCTTCTTTTGGCCACAAAGCTCTTCAGAGCAGAAGAGGCAAACTGATTTTGAAGGGTCTTCTTCCATCCACCTCAAGGTGCTCAGGGGTTTCTCAGTGAAACCCAAAAGAAAGAAAAAGATAAAGAAGCGCCCAAGTCAAAGGAGCCTGTTAAAGATAAGAGACTCAAGAAGGACATTGCTAAACCTGAAAAACAGTATCTGGATCCCACAGCCTTAGCAGGTTTGAAGCCCAAAATGTTGTCATTCTTCATCTAGGCTCTTCGCTTTGGATCTGATTAGTCCTTGGCTCCATTCCCCTATTCAGCAACATTCAAGGGCTTCATCACTAGCATCTTTCAGGTCCTCTCATTCTACTAGGAGTCTCACAAAAGCCAGCATCAACAGGATGAAGCAAAAATTCCTCTAGATACAGATACAGTTGGGGGGGGTCTTCCTGGCTCTGTCCTCTTTGATGGAGTCGAGAGCATCACCACCACCCTCCTCATGTTTGACTCTGTTGTAGGTCCATTCATTAGAACAGAAGCCCTCTGATCTGCAGATCCCTGGAGCACCTTTGTTGATGCAAATAGTGCCACCCATTTCAGCTCTGCCAGTGACTCTGCCTCTCTCAACTCCAGGCCTCTTGAATCGAGAGAAGAGTTAGTTACTATTCGAGGAGAGGGTTCAACTGTGAAGTCAGAGCCATTCCTTCCTATAAAAAAATTGGCAGTCAACAGCTCAGCTCCAATGTTGGCCTCAGAGCCTGGAAGGGCTGGAGTTTCAGAGTCTCTTTCCATTTCACCTTTTAGAATGACTTCCTCTGCTACTATCTCTTCTTTGGCCTTCAAGTCCTCTCACACTCAAGAGAAGAGGTGACTCCATCCCTTTTGGATCCAACCAGACCTCAAACTTATTCTGCTCCTGAATCCACCCCTTCTCATCACCAGGGACAGACCATTACCAAACCTCTAAGGGAAGTACTCTCTTTGAGTTCTTAATTTGATTCAGACCTGTCACCAGATATTCCCCAACAGCAGATGCATGGAAATCAGACGTAAAAATTGAAGCTGTTTGCTTCATCACCAGAATCCCTTACAGAAGACGCAGATTTTGAGGAAGAGGAAGGTTCCCCTAAATCCCCTTTGGAGATATCTCCTTTGGTGAAATTCTAGAATTGGTCAAACAGAAGGGGTGGGTTGGTCCACAGATGCTCTTTCCCTGGAAGAATCCATGTTCCTGAAGGCTTTTGGATCTGGCTCTTCTGCATCCTGGGTGGTCCTGCCTCCTGATGCCCTCATCATTCTGGGGGTTAAGTGAGCCTGAAAGGAACCTGAAACAGTGGAATCTATACCCAAAAGGTCAGACAGAATTCTAGTAGTCCCAAAAGACAGATTTTAATGGAGTATGTATCCTTCTGTGGATGCAGTGGTCATAGTGGCATCCACAAAGAATGATCTCTTAGAGTAGAGTTCTTCTGTCCATCCCCCTAACAGGAAGTCTGAGGCCTTGGACATATTTGGAATATGCAAAGAAAAAATCCAGAGGCAACACCATACGAAGCGAAGGAGACTTTATTGAAGAATAACATAAAGCATAAATATGAGAATAGTGAGCGCTTTCGCATTGCTAAGAATGCTTCTTCAGACTTAACTTCATTCTCAAAATCAACTGTTTAAATACATCCTGGTATTAAAATCATTAATTGTTGAACCAATCACAAATTAATGAAATTTTCAAAAAACTTCACCTCATTACATAAATGACATAAATTAAAAATTAAAATATCATCCTGCTGTTATTTCCAAGCAGTAACATAATATGATTTCTATACGAGTGTAATAATGTCTACATGTCTGTACACAAAGGGATTATGACCATATGTAGTTATATGAAAATATACGGTAATGTAATAAGTAATATATGTGTTATTTAAAAGCTGTATTGAAATAACTAGAATTAAAAATGGCATAAAAAAGGTGTATAGCTATACGTATGTATAGTTGAAGGTATAGACATACATGTGTATATCTGTAGATTCTATCAGAAGGTATAACAATGTATTGCATCTGATGAATATGAAAACAACTACATGGTCGGAAATAGCTATGTCTAAAAAAATGTAAACAAGTATAAATATTTTAACAGCAGCAATAATATATCAGAAAAGTACTAAAACATTAAAAAATGCATCCTTATAAATACTTTAAAAATGTGTATATAAACATATATATGTAGCAGTCACTAAAAAGATACAACACTAATAATTTGAAAAAGGACACTAGCATTTATCATATGTTTACAATAACACCTCTATACTTTAATATGTATATGGTCTATCTTTCAAAAAAGGTTTGAGACACTTTCTCATTTAACCCATGTTCTTTGTCTGCCTTTAGTTTCAGTATCCATTTGATGTCAAGTTGTTCAATCTCGCCGTTCATTCTTTACTGATGGGTTCGGAGTCGATCCATCAGCTCCGGTACGGCCGTATGCAAAGCTCGAGGTCTTCCACTAGCTCGAGGCTAATCCCCTATCCCATGATGCACTGTGAATTACCTCAGATCTAGTTTGCTGCGGTATCTCATCAGAGGTTCCAGTGCAAACATATTTCTTAGAAATTATTTCTAAAAATTGTTGCTAAATAGTTTTAGTATAGGTAGTTCGCTTTGTATAGCTTCTTAAAAGGCCCCTTTCCCGTGTGTGGTTATTTTATATCGGCCTCGTGTGTTTTTGACCTAGTTCCCTTCTGCTGTGTTCTGATATATCTGCAGAGATATTTTATATATATATATATATATATATATATATATATATATATATATATATGTTTAGCTTTTCCTAGTGTTGGCCTTTTGTATTTGGCCTTAGATTAGCAGTTAACTCTTATTCCTATCAGGCTCGTTTTTTTCTGTGTGCAGTTTAGAGCCTAGTACTGTTCTCATATTGGGTGTGTCATTTTTTTCTTAGGCTCCTTTGTGGTGTGCTGTCAGAGCCTAGGTTTTGTGATGAATAGCTTACCATATTGTGTGCATTTTTTCTTAGGCATGTGTTGCGTGGTTAGTGCCTGGGGTATTTCTGATTATTGGATCTGTGTTTTCCTCAGTAGCATGGCTGATGACAAAGATAACCACCAAAGTCTGTTTTTTAAAAGTGTCCAGACTGCGGTCAAAAAATGTCTGTTACTGATGGACATGTAACTTGTGTTTACTGCTTAGGAGCTGCCATTTGCAGGAGTCTTGCAGCATTTGTCATTCTTTTTCCTCGAGAGTGTTATTACAGAGGAAAAGGAAATTGGTAGACAGAGGCTTGTTAAAGCATCCATTTCAAGAAGCTTTGAGTGACCAGGATGTGGCCAGCAAGTCTTCCAAGTCCTCTAGATCTTCCGGGGACTCTAAGGACTCTAAGCAGTCTAAGAAATCTAAAAAGTTAGAGGATTCTGGGACATCGGCTCCATAGACCTCAGACCCGACTATCTTTTCCTTTCACAGCTGGCCCACTGCCTTGGAGCCAGTATCCGAAAGGCCTCTATTGCCACTGCTTCAGTCATCACCGTTGGTGCATTCTTCTAGGTCTTTTGTCAGCCTGTCGGATTTGGATATGGATCGATTGGTGCAGAAACTTTTACAGGCACCAGGCCTTGCTAAATTGTTGTCGGCTCCGACCCAAGCAACTTTGGAGCCGAAGACCACTACTCCTGACTTGACTACTCATCCGAGCCGTACTTTGGAGCTGACCTATTGCTCGTGGAGCCTTTGGAGCTGAGACCTGCTCCAGAGTCCTCAGCTCCAATCACTCTGACGTCCTTGGCACGAACTGGGAACTCTAGGAGCCAACACTCTCCAGTCTGGTCTGGGGAACTCGGATGAGCTTTGCTACTACCTCGGGCTCGGAGCCGGTGGCCTCGGTGCAGGAGGGGTTGGTTCCTTCAGGTCCCTCGACAACCTCACATCAGAACTGTGGTGCCTTTGAAGCCATGAGGAGAGCCTTGTCCCCCAAGACATCCTCGACTTCAGGCCTTGCTTCTTCATCCCCCAAAGCACCTGTGTCTGCTTCTGCTTCCATCCTCCAGGCTAGGCGTAGAGACCCAGAGCCTCAGGTAGCCCCACAGGGTGCCCCCTGCTCTTCCAAGACCTCCCCAGAGGCTCCCACTGAGGAGGTTCCCAGGAAGAGATTGTGCAAGAGGAGACACTTGGACTCCCCACAAGAGTCTTTAACATCTGACACTGACTTGGATGAGTCAGAAGGATCCCCGCAGTCCCCCTCTGAGGATATCTCCTTTGCTGAAATACTTGAGATCCTTAGGCAGAGGGGTGATTGGCAGTCCAAAAGCCCTACTGAGGGTGAGTCAGTTTTCCTGAAGGCTTTCGGGTCTCAATCTTCCACCTCTTGGGTGTCTCCGCCCTTCGATGAGCTCATGCAGTTGGTCTCTCGGAGGGCGTGAGAGTCACCATAGTCCATGGAGCCTGTTCCTAGGAGGCCTGATAAGTTTATATCCACTCCACCAGATAAAACTTTCTTGTCCAAAGGAGTCCCTGTTGATGCCATGGTGGTGGCAGCGGCCACCAAAAAGGAAATGTCTGAGACTTCCTCGTCCATTCATCCTCCTAATAGAGAGTCTAGGGTCATGAATAGATATGCGAAACGCATGTTTAGTTCAGCGACTTGCTCTCCATTCACTGAACTATTTCACCCATTTCACTAGGTTGCAAAGAGATCTCCTTAAGGAGTTGGGAGATACTCTTCAGGGTACTGTAGCTGCAGGGGCTTTTGACCAAGTTGCTGCCCAGCTTGCTACCCTAAATTCTATTGTCAACTCATCCATGCATCTCAAATCATATGCAGCTGATGGAACGAGTAGGGCAGCGGGTACAGGAATCGCTCTCAGAAGACATTCCTGGATGCGCTTGTGATCTTTTGCGGAGCCCTTTAAGTCTTCATTCGTAAACACCCCTTTTAATGGTTCACCCTTTTTGAGCCAAACGTGAAGGAAACTTTGACTAGGTGTGAGCAGGAGGGGGAGACTCTGTCTGGCAATGGAATCCATTTTTCCACCCCTACACTGCCTTATCCCAAAAGCCAAAGGGGAGGAAAAATGTGGTACTGGAAAGCCCAAGGAGCCTTTCAGGACACACATAGTGAACCCCCCTCTAGGGGCAGGGGGGGTAATAGTGGAAGACACCACCCTCGCAGCAGAGGAGGTCCACAACATCAGGGTGACAGAGATCCCTTCTCTGGTCAATCCTACCAGCGCTCCTGAAAGGAGGCCTGACTGTCCTGCTCTGGAGGCAGGTGGGGGTTGCTTATCTTTGTATCCAGACGCCTGGCAAGAAATAACAAAAGACAGCTGGGTACAAAGTATTATTTATGGAGGGTACTTCATACCTTTCGCCACCCACCTCCTGTCCATAAGGAGAATCCCGGACATTCCACCCAGTTACAGGGAACAAGCAACTATAGAGGTCCACAAGTTGCTAGAAAAAAAAAGTCATCCAGCCAGTCCCAGCAGACCAAATAGGATTCAGAACTTACTCAAGGTTCTTTTTGGTTCCTAAGAAAACAGGGGACTGGGGACCCATTTTGGACCTCAGCAGACTCAACCAATATGTGAAGAAAGAGAAGTTCTAGATGGTCCTGCTACAGTCTATACTTCCCTTTTTAGGGAAAGACAATTGGATGTGCTCAATAGATCTCAAGGATGCGTACTACCACATAAAAATGGCCAGTCCATCTAGAGATCACCTGCGTTTCTGGCTGGGAGCCAATCATTATCAATTTTGAGCCCTGCCCTTTGGTCTCACTGCAGCCCCTAGAGTGTTCACCAAATGCATGGCAGTGGTCACGGCTCACCTGTGGTGTCTACGATTCCAGGTGTTTCCATACCTAGATTGGCTCCTTACCGCCACCACCAGGCATCAACTGATTCAGGCAAGGGAATACACTCTGACACTTTGCAATCACTTAGGCATTACAGTCAACTCAGAAAAGTCTGCCTTGTTGCCATCGCAGCATATCGTGTTTATCAGGGCAGAGTTAGACACTTCAACCACCACTCTTAAGACTGCCAATCAAAAGAGTCTTCCTTCTTCATCAGCACATTGGTATCGAAAGATTGAGCACCAGCTTCAGAAGTTCTAAAAGTATTGGGTTTGATGGCTGCAGCAATCCTGGCCATCCCATTAGCAAGGATGCATATGCGGATTCTTCAATGGCTGTTGTTCACTCAATGGTCTTATCAGGAACTTCCAATGGATCATACGATTTTAATTGCGAGCTCTTGCAAGAAAGCTCTGCAGTGGTGGTTGACGTCTCTTCACGTAACCATAGGACGCCCCTTTGTCCTACCCCCTCCAGTAGCCACTGTTGACCATGGACGCTTTCCTGATAGCGTGGGGGGGCATTTTCAGGGAAAGACTGTCCAAGACACATGGACAGATCAAGAGTCACATTTGCATATCAATGTTCTGGAGATGAGAGCAGTACTTTTGGCGTTGCAGTACTTCCAGGACTCTCTTCCCCTAGGAATGATTGTAATTCAGACAGACAATATGTCAGTAGTCTGGTACTTGAACAAGCAGGGGGGAACCATGTCTTACCCACTTTGCCGAGAAGCCCTTAGAGTTTGTCAGTGGGCTGTTTCCTCCCAGTGCTTTCTGTTGGCAATGCACATCCCGGGGAGATCCAACGTGATAGCAGACAAACCTGAGCAGGGCAATCTTGTTGTTGCACAAGTGGTCCCTCAAGAAAGAGATTGAGGATAGGATTTTCCGCAAATGGGGCTAGCCTTTCTGTGACCTTTTTGCCAGCCACATCAACACAAAATGCAGAAGCTACCTTGCCCTGATTCCTCCTCCGGGAGAAGCTCTGAGAGAAGCACTCATACACGATTGGCTTCCAGGTTTCCTCTATGCATTTCCACCAATCCCATTGATACCCAGAGTTCTACAGAAAGCAAATTCCCTGGGAAAAGGACCATCATTCTTATAGTCCTTCATTGGCCTCAGCAGATTTGGTTCCCATTCCTTCAATATCATCTCTTGGAGGATCCCTGGATTCTGGACCCAGTTCCAGACCTTCTGACACATCCGTCGGGGGACCTCCATCCTTCTCTGCAGCCACTCAAGCTGATAGCTTGGCTGCTCCAGTTCCCCTCATAGCCAGGCTTCATAACTTCTCCAATGAGACAAAACAGATCCTTTTGTCTTCTCATAAGCCGTCCATTAGAAGATTATATCTTAGTAAGTGGAAGAGATTTTCCATATGGGCTTTTAAGCAGAACATTGATCCTTACCAAGCCCCCTTGACGTCCATACTAAAATTCTTGACTATGATTTTTAATAAAGGAGTGGCAGCCGCAACAGTTCGGGTTCAGTTGGCTGCTATATCTAACTTTCATCTCGGAACCGACTGGCTAAATATAATGTCCCACAAGTTATCCAAGGCATTTCTCAAGGGAATATTTCATAGGAGACCTCCAGTGAAAACTATTCTCCTTGGAATCTAAATTTTATGCTGTCTTTTATAATCCTTCCCCCATTTGAAACAGCATCATCTCGTGACCTCAAATATTTGTCGTGGAAAACCATTTTTCTGGTAGCTATTACCTCTGCCTGCAGAGTGTCAGAACTTCAAGCTTTATCCATCAGCCCTCCTTATTTGATTTTTCATGCTGATAGTTTCTCTTAGGACAAGCCCCTCTTTTTTGCCCAAAGTTTGTTCAGAATCTAATATCAACCAAGTCATTGAGTTACCAGATGTTAAGTTGTCAATCTCGCCTTCATTCTTGCTGGATGGGTTCGGAGCCGATCCTCGGCTCCAACTCGGCACTTGCTAAACTCGAGAATCACTTTTACCAGCTCGAGGCAGCCCCATATCCCATGATGCAAGGCGGTAAATACCCAGATCTCGTTTGCCGCTTCGCTGATGAGGTACTCCTTTTGCCAGCTCGTGGTAAGTAAATTGTTTCACAATTGTTAGACACCCCATTCCTAGTTTTTCTCTTATATATTAGTATTATTGTCATTTTTAGGTAGTTGTAGGGTCGCTAGTCTAGTTTTACTGTTTCCCTACTTGTTTTTATTTAGTCGGGCCTTCATTCCCTTCCCATCCCTTCCTGTCAGGGTGTGTGTGTGGGTTTATATTTTCCCCTTTTAAGTTAAAATTTGTGAGTCTGGGACTGTGTGAGTTGGGTGTGTGTGTGTACTCACTATGTCCAAGGAACAGAGGGTCTCAGGCTTCAAGAAGTGTGACTCGTGCTGTCAGAAGATGTCTCTGACAGACGGTCACACTTCTTGTATCTACTACCTGGGACCTCTCCACCTGCAGGACTCCTGTGCTATCTGTCACTCTTTCAGCCAGAGAGTCCTGCAGGAAAGGAGAAATAAATTAATCTTGAGAGGACTTCTTAAACCGGAGGGCTCCCCGGCCAAGTCTGTTTCGGGCAAGCCCTCTAAGACCTCCAAGGCCCAGGCTTCTGCTTCTAAGCCTCCGGCCTTGGCTCCGACTCCTTTGGAGTCGAGATCGGCTCCGGCTGGAGCCGATATTATTTTGACTAAATCTTCGGCACCGATGGCTATCGGTGCCGATACTTTAACTGCCACATTGGTGTCGGCTCCGACTGGCTCCGATCACCATGTGACTAAGGCTTCGGTATCGGCGCCAACCGTCTCCGATACCATTATTTCCTTGCCTGTATCGGCTCCGGCCTGAGCCGATACATCCTTGACCAGACTCGGAGCCGAGAATTTGTCGGCTCCGTCTGGAACCGAGGGTTCTTCGGCTCCGATGGTTCCGTTGAGGAAGCGGTCCAGGTCTCCCTCTTTGGAGCCGATACTATCGGCTCCGGCCTCTCCTCTTCTTTCGGAGAGGAGCCATCGGAGCCGATCATCTAGGTCTTCCAGGCTCTCAGACCATGATTTAGAGAGAGTGGTAAGCAGATTGTTCAAATCACAGGCACTAGCCCAAATGCTTCATAGTCCATCTCAACAGACGACTATTAGTCCACACCCTCTTCAAGTTCCTCCTTCGACTCTCCTCCAGAGCTCGGAGCCGGAGTCTATGGGAATAGTTACTGCTATGGCTGCGGGGCAGATACCTCCCCTTTCTGCTCCTTCAGCTTCTACTCTTATCTCCTCCTCGAGACCTTCCTTGGAGGGATCCGGTGGTCGGGCTTCCCTGGTCTGCTCCGAGGGGGTGAGTGGCATCGGACCCTTGTCCGACCCTACTCTTCCCCTCGGGGGCTTCGGCCTTGGTGAGCTCAGCCCCGACATCTGCCTCGGAGCCTTCCCTTTCAGTGGGCCCGGGAGTCCCTGTTTCTTTGGAGTGGGGTCTCTCGGATCTCCCTGGGAGGGGAGCCTTCAAGGTGATGAGGAGTGTGCTGGCCCCTGGGCTCAGTCAGCAGTCTATCCCCTTAGCTCCTCCCTCTATGGTGCCTGTAGATGTCTCTTCCCACTCTCTTGCTCCCAGACCAAGAGATCCACCGCCTCAGGTTTCCTCACTGGGAAGAACCCCCTCTTCCCAGGATTCTCCTGATCCTTCAGGAGATCCTCCGCGTAAGAGGACCTGTAAGAGGAAGCATCTAGACTCCCCTGAGTCTACTACTTCAGATACCGACTTAGATGAGTCGGAGGGGTCCCCAAGATCCCCCTCTGAGGATGTCTGTTTTTCAGACATTCTAGAACTCCTAAAACAGAGGGGAAACTGGCCCTCCATTAATCCCTCTGAGGATGAGTCGGTATACCTAGAGGCGTTCGGATCTCGACCCTCCACCTCCTGGGTGTCTCTCCACCTTTTGACCCCCTCATGGAGGTGATAGCTCGGAAGGCGTGGGCATCTCCTGATTCCGTAGAACCAGTTCCCAGGAGGCCTTCTAAATTTATTACAGCCCCTTCCGAGAAACAATTTCTTACAAAAGGTGTCCCTGTTGATGCCATGGTGGTGGCGGCCGCCACCAAGAAGGAACTTGCAGATCCTTCCGTACCAGTCCATCCTCCTAACAAGGATTCTAGGACCATGGACAGGTATGGTAAGCGGATGTTTTCCTCAGTGACCTTTGCCATGCGTTCGCTGAATTATTTATGTCACTTCACCAGACTTCAAAGGGACATCCTTAAAGAATTAGGTGAAGTAGTACAGGATCCTACAGCTGCAGGGGCTCAGGACAAGATTGCTTCTCAGCTAGGAATCCTTAACTCCATAGCCAACTCCTCCATGCGGCTGATTTTGTATGCAGCAGATGGAGCAAGTAGAGCTGCAGGGACAGGAGTGGCTCTTAGATGTCAGTCCTGGATGCGGCTCTGTAATTTTGCAGATCCCTTTAAGGCGTCCTTCACAAACTCTCCCTTCGATGGATCAACATTGTTTGGTCCTCAGGTGAAGGATACATTGACCAGGTGTGAGCAAGACGGCAAGACTCTTTCTGCCATAGGAGTCTGTTTTTCCACCCCTTCTAGGCCTTACCCTAAAGGACAGAAGGGCGGAAAGATGTGGTTCCGTAAATCTCAGGGAGTCACGCCGGACACACGTGGTCAGTTTACCCCTAGGGGCAGAGGGGGTAATAATAATAATAACAGACGCCGCCCTAGGGGCAGAGGGGGTATGCAAAACCAGGGAAGCAGAGAGCCTCTCTCTGACAAGCCCTTCCAGCATCCCTGAGGTGTTGCCCGACTGTCCATCCTTGGAGGCAGTCGGGGGAAGATTATCGCTGTACCCAGAAGCCTGGCTTTCCCTTTCACAAGACAAATGGGTACAGTCGATCATATCCGAGGGTTACAAGATTCCTTTCGAGGAAAGTCCCTTCACTCACAAAAATTCCCTTCGAGATGTTCCACCCGGTCTAAGGGAAATCGCAAAATTAGAAGTATCAAAGCTTCTACACAAAAGAGCCATTCAGCCAGTTCCAACAGACCATTCAGAGCCCAGAATCTACTCAAGGTTCTTTTTGGTTCCCAAAAAGACGGGAGATTGGAGACCAATATTGGACCTCAGCAGACTCAACAAGTCTGTGAAAAAGACAAGATTTCGGATGGTCACACTTCAATCGATTTTGCCCTTCTTGGGCAAAGGCAACTGGATGTGCTCAATAGATCTTCAGGATGCGTACTATCACATAAAAATCCACAGACGCTCCAGAAGGTTTCTCCGCTTTCAGCTGGGGTCCAGTCATTTTCAATTCAGAGCCCTGCCCTTTGGTCTCACTACAGCCCCCAGAGTGTTCACCAAATGCATGGCGGTGGTCACGGCTCACCTGAGATGTCAAGGATTCCAGGTGTTTCCGTATATCGACGACTGGCTCCTCTCAGCCACCACCAGGCATCAACTTCTCCAAGTCAGGGATTACACCCTAAATCTCTGCACTCAATTAGGAATTTCGATCAACTACGAAAAATCCTCCTTATTGCCCTGCCAGTCTATTACTTTTATAGGCGCAAATTTAGACACTGTTTGGATGTCAGCAAACCTCACAAGCCAGAGAATCCTAGATATCCAAAACCATGTGCGGATCATCCTTGCCAGCAAAAAAGTGCAAGCCAGACTGGTCCTAAAAGTATTGGGCCTCATGGCAGCTGCCATTACTCTTCTTCCTTTGGCCTGCTTTTACATGCGTCTCCTTCAATGGATGTTGTTCTCCCAATGGTCCTACCAACAACTTCCCATGCGTCACCAAATTCTGGGGACACAAACTTGCAAAAACCACCTATCCTGGTGGATTTATTCTCCCCAGGTTCATCAGGGCAGACCCTTTGTTTCCCCGGCCCCAGTAGCCACAGTCACTACGGACGCCTCCCTGATCGGGTGGGGGTCATTATCAGGGCAGGATGGTTCATGGGACGTGGCAACCGTTCGAATACCACCTGCACATAAATGTCCTAGAGATGAGAGCAGTGTTTTTAACGTTGCAAGCCCTCAACGACTTTCTTCCCTTGGGAACAATTGCAGTTCACATGGACAACATGTCCATAGTGTGGTACATCAACAAGCAGGGTGGAACCAAGTCCTACCCCTTGTGTCGAGAGGCTCTCAGACTTTGGCAATGGGCGATCTCCTCTCATCGGTTTCTGGTAGCAATGCATATCCCTGGGAAAACCAACATTTTAGCGGACAGATTGAGCAGAGCTATACTCATGCCTCACGAGTGGTCTCTCAAACAATCTATAGTGGAGGAGATTTTTCAGAAGTGGGGCCGCCCATGTTGCGATCTTTTTGCTACTCCCCAAAACAGCAAATGCCCAGCCTTCTTCTCTCTCTTCCCACTTCCAGGCCATCCCCCCAGAGACGCTCTTACCCAAGATTGGCCCCAGGGACTTCTTTATGCCTTTCCACCCTTTCCATTGATACCACAGGTACTCCAGAAAGCTACCGTTTTGAGAGCCAAAATGATTTCTCATTGCCCCGTATTGGCCTCAACAAATTTGGTTTCCGTTCCTCCATCGTCACCTTTTAGTGCAGCCGTGGCATCTGGACCCAGTGCCAGATTTTCTGATCCACCAATCGGGTCAGCTGCATTGGTCCATTCCTTCTCTCAACCTCACAGCTTGGTTGCTCCACTTCCTTCCTTAGCCAGGCTTCCTATGATCTCTAACCCTGTTAGGGATATCATAGTGGCTTCCCTTAAATCCTCTACTAGAAGGATTTACACTAGCAAGTGGAAACGCTTCTCCCTTTGGGCGAAATCAAGGAGCATAGATCCCTTTACTGCCCCTGATTTTCTAGCGGAAATCTTTCACTCGGGTTCTTCATCTTCCACGGTCAAAGTTCAGTTGGCTGCGATCTCAAACTTTCATGTCGGGTTTGCAGATCACAACATTATGTCCCACAAGCTTTGTAGAGCTTTTCTGAAAGGAGTTTTTCTCCTCAAACCTCCTGTCAGGAGTCCTCCTCCTCAATGGGACCTAAATCTAGTGCTGACATCCTTAATTCTTCCTCCCTTTGAGCCAGCTGCTTCATGCTCACTAAAGTTTCTTTCGTGGAAGACACTCTTCCTTGTTGCTATTACCTCGGCTAGGAGAGTGTCAGAACTTCATGCCCTCTCTGTTCGTCCCCCATAATTGGTCTTCCACAAGGACAGAGTATCCTTGAGAACTAATCCATCCTTTTTGCCCAAGGTTGCTTCAAAAACAAATTTAAACCAATCTATTGATCTTCCAGTATTTTTTCCTAATTACTCCAACAGATCAGAACAAAAATTACATTATCTTGATGTTCACCGCCAGCTAAGATATTATTTGGACAGAACAAAACAATTCAGAAAGTCTGATCAGCTCTTTCTTTCTTATGCTGAAAATAAGAAAGGTCTCCCTGTTTCCAAAGTGACCTTGTCTAGATGGCTATCTTCCACCATTTCCAAAATTTATCAACTTAGGGGCAAACAGCTGTGCTCAAAACCAAAGGCACATTCCACTAGAGGCTTAGCCACTTCTACAGCCTTTCAGGCTAGGCTACCCTTAGATACTATTTGTGCAGCAGCCACTTGGGCCACTCCTCATACCTTTGTTTCTCATTATAAATTGGATTTGGCCTCCAGGGATAGAGCCAGTTTTGGTTCCACGGTTCTCAAGAGTCTGTTCCATTGAGCCACCCAGGATAGAGGTGCTAGGACGGTCCCATCCAGCAAGAATGAAGGCGAGATTGACAACTTAACATTTAGAAGTTATGTACCTACCATAACGTTCCATGTTAGTTGCCTTCTCTCACCTTCTTTCTTGCGACCCTCCCTCCTGCCCCCTTGCCTGGACAGACCTTGATCTCCCTTGGCTCTGGAAGATTTTGTTTCTTTGGGCACCAGTTAGTTCTAGTTTTAGTTATCTGGTTTCCCCTTACAGCCTTTTTGGCTTATTGCTCTTCTTTCCTTAGTGGAAAGTTTTTATGCTAGGTAGTTTTCCCTCTAGGTACCAAATGAGATCTGGGTATTTACCACCTTGCATCATGGGATATGGGGCTGCCTCGAGCTGGTAAAAGTGACTCTCGAGCTTAGCAAGTGCCGATCCTCGGCTCTGAACCCATCCAGCAAGAAAGAAGGCGAGAGAAGACAACTAACATGGAACGTTATGGTAGGTACATAACTTCTAATTTTCTTCCCTAATCATTCCAGTAAGTTAGAGTATATGCTGCACAAACTTGATGCTCACAGACAGCTCAGATTGTATTTGGATAGAACAAAAGCTATCAGAAAATCAGACCAGCTCTTTATTTTATTCTCTGAAGCCAGAAAAGGTAGACCAGTGGCTAAAATAGCTCTGTCTACATGGTTATCTGATCGTATCACCTTTGTCTGTTCAGCTGCTAATATGCCTTTACAACACAAGATTAAAGCTCACTCAACCAGAGCAGTTTTCTACATCCTCTGCATTCCAAGCCAAATTGCCCCTTGATAACATTTGTGCAGCAGCCACTTGATCTAAACCTCATACCTTTATCACTCATTACAAAGTCGATAAGGTCTCCAGGGACAGGGCTTCTTTTGGGTCTACGGTTCTGAAAAATGTACTCCCGTGAGCCACCCGAGATTGATGGTGCTAGGGATGCTACCCATCAGTAAAGAATGAACAACTTCACATTAAGAAGTTATGTACTCACCATAACATTCCATGTGAGTTGTTCATCTAGCCTTCATTCTTATGTCCCTCCCTCCTTCCCTCTCCTGGCTGATAGTTGACCTAGAGGTAGGTCTCATCCTGGTTGCTCAATTCTTCTTCCTCTCCTTAGGAGGATAGCTCATTTATATGATTATAATACACGTAGCAAACAATATCTGAGGTAATTCACAGTGCATCATGGGATAGGGACTTGGCCTCGAGCTACTACTGGAATACCTCAAGCTTTGCATACGGCCGTACCGGAGCCAATGGATCGGCTCCGAATTCATCAGTAAAGAATGAAGGCAAGATGAACAACTGACATGGAACGTTATGGTGAGTACATAACTTCTTTTCTTCTTTTCAGTGTGATTTTTGATATGACATAGTCTCATGTTCTTGGTTATGAATTCTATTACTAGGAAGACAAATTTATGAGTTAAATCATTGTAAATGGTGTGTTTGGCTAATGCATTCCGTTTGTCTTCCTTGTGTATGGCGTATAGGTGTTCCCTGACACTTTCACGTAGTGTTCTGAATTGTGACTGTATTGGTATTAGCCATATGGGAACCCAAATATTCATATAAGAATACCAAATCATTGAAAAAGATGCTATGTTATGAACAAACCAAGACATGTAGTGTGCAATCAGAGAGAAAAGGTACTTTTGCTTGCAGGAGCTGCAGTCAATGTTCCAATATGGCTACTACCAATACATTCAGACATCCAGATACAGGGAATGTATATACGTTTAAACAATAAGCAGATTGCAAGTCACGTGACCTAGTGTCCTTGGCTTCATGTCAGAAATGTAATTCATTTTATTTTGGGAAAACAAACAGAACACAGAATTCATAACCAAGAACATGAGAATAGGTAATATCAAAAATCACATTGAAAAAGAAGAAAACAAATGGATACTGAAACTACAGGCAGACAAAGGACATGGGTTAAATGAGAAAGCGTCTCTTAAACCTTTCTTGAAAGATAGACCATATACACATTAAAGTATAGAGGTGTTATTGTAAATGTATGATAAATGCTAGTGTCCCTTTTTCAAATTATTAGTGTTGTGTCTTTTTAGTGACTGCTACATATATATATATATATATATATATATATATATATATATATTTATTTTTATACACATTTTTTAATGTTTTAGTACTTTTATGATATATTATTGTTGTTGCAAGAATATTTATACTTGATTACATTTTTTATACATAGCTATTTCCGAGCATGCAGTTGTTTTCAGATTAATCAGATACAATACATTGTTATACTTCTGAAAGAGTCTACAGATATACACATGTATGTCTATATATACCTTCAACTATACATACGTATAGATATACACCTTTTTATGCCATTTTTAATTCTAGTTATTTCAATACAGGTTTTAAATAATACACATATTACTTATTACATTACCATATATTTTCATATAACTACATATGGTCACAATGCCTTTGTGTACAGACGTAGATATTATTACACTCATAAATTATAATGTTAAGTTGTCATTCTCGCCTTCATTCTTGCTGGATGGGTTCGGATTGGATCCTCGACTCTGACTCGGCCTATACTATAGCTCGAGAGCTATTTTTACCGGCTCAAGGCAGCCCTATATCCCACAATACCATGCGCTAACTCCCCAGATCTCGTTTGCCGCTTCGCTGCGAGGTAGTCTGTTTTTACCGGCTCTGGTCAGTAAGTGCTTTTTCAAATATATATTCAGTCTCAGTAGTTTTTTTCCAGTTAGTTACCCTTCTTTAGGTCCCTTCTAACTGCCTTACCCTTTTCGGTAGCCCTTTTTCCCTTTCTTTAGTTAGTTTTTTATCTTGGGCCTACGGGCTTTTCCTTAGTTTTCCCCCACCCCTTTCAGTGTGTGTGTGTGGGTTTTTAGTCAGTTCTCCTTAATTTAAATAAGTGTGTGTGTGAACTGACTGTGTTCCTTTTTATTTTTTGTCAGGATGTCAAAGGACCCTAAGGTTTCGGGATTCAAGAAGTGTGACTCGTGCTGTCAGAAAATGTCTCTGACAGACGGTCACACTTCTTGTGTCTGTTGCTTGGGGCCTTTGCACCTGCAGGACTCTTGTTCCGTTTGTCACGGATTTAGTTCGAGTCCTGCAGGAAAGGCGTAATGAGCTCATACTAAGGGGCTTATTAAAGCCTGATGACTCCCCGTCCAAGTCTGGCTCGGGGAAGTCATCAAAAACCGCCAAACCCACGGCTCCAGCTTCTTAGCTGAGGGCTGGCGTTATCGAGACGGCTCCGACCTCAGTTCCGGCTGGCTCTGAGGCGAGCAAAGTGGTTTCCACTCCGAAACCATCATTGGAGCCGACCCCAGCGTGCAAGCGCTCTAGGTCCCCTTCGCTAGAGTCCGTCAGATCGGCTCCAAGGTCCCCTCTCCTATCGGAGCGGAGTCATAGGACTCATTCATCGAGGTCATCCAGGCTCTCCGACCACGACATCGAGAGGGTGGTCAGTAGACTCATAAAATCTCAGGCGCTGGCCCAAATGCTCCAGAGCCCATCTCACCAGACTGTGGCTCCTTCGATACAGCTATCCATTCCTCCTCCGACTGATCTCTCGAGCTCAGAGCTCCTTCGGCTCCGACCTCTTCATTGGTTCCATCCGTGGAGAGGTCCGGGTGCCGCGACTCCATTGTCGGCTCTGAGGGGGTGAGTAGCATCGGACCCTTGTCCGACCCCGCTCTCCCTCTTGAAGCTTCAGCTCTGGTTAGTTAGGCCCCGACATCATTCTCGGAGCCTTCTCTGTTGGTTCCGGGGGCGGTTCCGGTCTCTTCGGAGCCGGTGCTACCTTTGGTATCTGATAGGGGAGCCTTCGAGGTGATGAGGAGTGTGCTGGACCCAGTGTCCACTCCAAGGTTAAGTTCTGCGGCTCCTCCCTCTGTAGTGCCTGTTACGGTCTCTGGCCATCCTCTTACACCTGACAGCAGAGATCCAAAGCATAGAGTACCCACCTTGGGTGTCTCCTCCTCTTCCGAGGGCTCCCCTGAAGTTTCAGGGGAACCCCCTAGGAAAAGAAAGTGCAAGAGGAAGCACATAGACTCCCCTGAGTCTGTCACGTTGGACACCGACTTGGATGAGTCAGAAGGTTCCCCCAGATCCGCCTCTGAGGATGTCTCCTTTTCAGACATCCTGGAAATCCTAAGACAGAGGGGAAATTGGTCCACTCTTAAACCTTCCGAGGACGAGTCGGTTTACCTTGATGCCTTTGGATCTCACCCTTCCACCTCCTGGGTGTCTCCCCCTTTCGATCCACTAATGGAGGTAGTGGCTAGAAAGGCGTGGGCAGCTCCTGATTCAATGGAACCTACCCCTAGGAGGCCTTCTAAATTTATTTCTGCACTAGATGACAAATCCTTTCTCACCAAAGGTATTTCAGTTGATGCTATGGTGGTAGCAGCAGCCACTAAGAAGGAATTGGCTGATCCTTCTGTATCTGTTCATCCTCCTAACAAAGAGTCCAGGACCATGGACAGGTACGGCAAGCGGACCTTTGCTTCAGCGACCTTTTCTATGTGATCGCTGAACTATTTGTCATTTCACCCACCTTCAGAGAGACTTGCTCAAAGAGCTGGGTGAAACGGTACAGGATCCTTCTGCTGTGGGGTTTAAGGACAAAATAAACTCTCAGCTGGCTACCCTGAACTCCATTGTTAACTCCTCCATGCGGCTTATCTCTTATGCAGCCAATGGAGCAAGTAGGGCCGCTGGCACAGGCGTTGCGTTGAGACGTCACGCTTGGATGCGACTCTGTAACTTTGCTGATTCCTTCAAGGCATCCTTCACCAGCACCCCCTTTGACGGTTTGGAATTGTTCGGACCTCAGGTGAAAAATACCCTCACCAGATGCGAGCAAGATGGTAAGACTCTCTCTGCCGTGGGAGTCCGTTTTTCCACGCCTTCTAGACCTTATCCTAAGGGACAGAAGGGAGGAAAGATGTGGTTCCGCAAACCTCAGGGAGTCGTGCCTGCCGCACGTGGTGAATTTCCCCCTAGAGGCAGAGGGGGAAATAATAACAGATGCCGCCCCAGGGGCAGAGGGGGTCCTCAGAACCAGGGCTCTAGGGAATCTTTTCCTGACCAACCCTTTCAGCATCCCTGAGAAGCTGCCCGACTGCCTTCGGAGGCAGTCGGGGGAAGATTATCTCTGTACCCGGAAGCCTGGCAATCCCTCTCCCAAGACACATGGGTACAGAAGATCATATCCGAGGGTTACAAAATCCCTTTCACTTTCCCACCGGTACAACTGCCAAAACCCCTACCAGACGTACCACACGCACAAAGGGGTCAGGCTCAGCTAGAAATAAAAAAGCTGTTAGAAAAAAGAGTTATCCAGGCAGTCCTAGCAGATCAGCTAGGATCCGGAATTTACTCCAGATTCTTTTTGGTACCAAAAAAGACAGGAGAATGGAGACCCCGTTTTGGACCTCAGCAGGTTAAACAACTCTGTACTAAAGACAAAATTTCGGATGGTAACACTGCAGTCCATTCTACCCTTTTTGGGCATAGACAACTGGATGTGCTCGTTAGACCTCCAGGACGCATACTACCATATAAAGATACACAGGCGCTCCAGGAGGTTTCTCCGCTTCCGGCTGGGAGTCAGTCATTTTCAATTCAGGGCCCTGCCCTTTGGTCTCACCACAGCCCCCTGGGTGTTCACCAAATGTTTGGCAGTGGTCATGGCTCACCTGAGACAGAAAGGATTCCAGGTGTTTCCATACTTAGACGACTGGCTCATTTCCGCTACCACCAAACAGGATCTCATAATGGCCAGGGATTACACTATTCAACTTTGCAACAGTCTGGGTATTTCTATAAATTTTGCAAAGTCCTCCTTGTCGCCTTGTCAATGTATAAACTTTATAGGTGCCGTATTAAACACCACAGAAATGTCTGCAACATTACCACCTCAGAGAGTGACAGACATAAGGCGGAATGTTCAGCCCCAGTTTCAGTCCAACAAAGTCCAGGTCAAGCTAGTATTGAAAGTGTTGGGCCTCATGGCGGCGGCGATTCTTCTACTTCCATTAGCCCGCTTCCACGAGGCTCCTTCAGTGGATGCTGTTTTCTCAGTGGTCCTTTCAACAGCTACCAATGACCCACAACATTTTGATAACCCCATCTTGCAAGAAACATCTCTCCTGGTGGACGGTTTCCCCTCCGCTTTTTCAGGGCAGACCCTTTGTTCTCCCCCCTCCAGTTGCCACTGTCACAACGGATGCCTCCCTGATTGGGTGGGTGGGTATTATCAGGGCAGGATGGTCCAGGGCACTTGGCAACAGTCAGAATGCCACCTGCACATAAATGTCCTGGAGATGAGGGCGGTGCTTTTGACGTTGCAAGCCATTCAGAGCTCTCTTCCCACAGAGACTATAGCAATTCAAACAGACAATATGTCTGTGGTGTGGTACATAAACAAGCAGGGTGGAACAAGGTCCTATCCCCTCTGTCGAGAAGCACTCAGACTTTGGCAATGGGCGATTTCATCTCAACGGTTTCTGATAGCAAAGCACATCCCCGGGAAGTCCAACGTCATAGCAGACAGATTGAGCAGAACTATCCTCATGCCTCACGAGTGGTCTCTAAATCAAGCAGTAGCAGACGGAATTTTTCGGAAGTGGGGCCAGCCTTGCTGCGACCTTTTAGCAACTCCCCAAAACAGCAAGTGCCTCGACTTCTTCACACTTTTTCCTCTGCCAGGCCAACCCCTCAGAGACGCTCTTGTTCACGTTTGGCCCCGGGGTCTTCTTTATGCTTTTCCTCCTTTTCCGTTGATCCCGCAATTAATTCAGAAAGCAACCGCATTGAGATTCAAAATTATCCTCATTGCCACATTTTGGCCTCGACAAGTTTGGTTCCCGTTCCTGCACAAATACCTACTGGAACAGCCTTGTCATCTGGAACCCCTTCCGTATCTGTTGACCTACCTCACGGGCAAGCTGCATCAGTCTCTACATTCCATCAACCTCACAGCTTGGTTGCTCCACTTCCAGCCATAGCCAGGCTTCCCCTTATTTCTCCTCCTGTTTGTGATATCATTCTGGCCTCCCATAAGTCCAATACTAGGAAGACTTATGCGAGTAAATGGAAGCGTTTTTCACACTGGGCACAATCTAGGTCCTTAGATCCTTTCCATGCACCCATTCATGAGGTTCTGGACTTTCTGGCGGAGCTTTTTCATTCAGGGTCATAATCGGCCACTATCAGGGTACAATTAGCGGCCATTGCTAATTTTCATGTTGGACTCTCAGAAGCAAATATTATGTCCCACAAACTCTGTAAAGCCTTTCTCAAGGGCATCTTTTGCTCAGACCTCAAGTCAAAGATCCACCCCAACAATGGGATTTGAATTTAGTTCTAACCTCACTAATTCTGCCCCCTTTTGAACCTGCAGCTTCTTGCTCCCTCAAACTTCTTTCTTGGAAAACGCTGTTTTTAGTAGCTATAACATCTGCCAGAAGGGTATCGGAACTTCAAGCCTTTTCTGTCCGTCCTCCTTATTTGTTTTTTCATAAAGACAGGGTAACTCTCAGAACAAACCCTTCCTTCCTACCAAAAGTGTTATCGGAAGCAAATCTAAACCACTCCATTGATTTACCTGTCTTTTTCCCAGACTATACCAACAGGGCTGAACAAAAATTACATTCATTAGATGTTCATCGCCAATTACGGTATTACCTAGACAGGACAAAACAATTCAGAAAGTCAGACCAGCTCTTTCTCTCTTATGCTGCAGGCAAGAAAGGGCTTCCGGTATCGAAGGTTACTCTTTCCAGATGGCTGACATCTATTATTACCTTGGTCTATGAGTTGAGACACAGGCAACTTCCCTCTAGGCCTAAGGCTCATTCAACCAGGGCACTATCAACTTCAACGGCATTTCAAGCAAGGTTACCACTAGATGCCATTTGTGCAGCAGCTACATGGGCATCCAAACATACCTTTATTGCCCATTACAAGCATGATTTAGCCTCCAGAAATAGAGCTGATTTTGGTTCCACTGTACTCTGGAGTCTGTTTCATTGAGCCACCCAGGACTAAGATGCTAGGGACACTGTCCCATCCAGCAAGAATGAAGGCGAGAATGACAACTTAACATTAAGAAGTTATGTCTTACCATAACGTTCCATGTTAGTTGTCGTCTTCTCATCTTCTTTCTTGCGTCCCTCCCTCCTGCCCCCTAGCCTGGATAGACTCGAGGTTCTGAGTCCTTTCATTTCTGGAGATACAATATGTTGCGTTTTGTTCCTTGTATCCTTAGTGTTACTAGCAGGTAATCTATTCTTGTAAAAGAGGATTATAATATTATTATTATAATATTATTATTATTTATACCATGTCTTAGCTTCCAAACGAGATCTGGGGAGTTAGCGCATGGTATTGTGGGATATAGGGCTGCCTCGAGCCGTAAAAATAGCTCTCGAACTATAGTATAGGCCGAGCTGAACCCATCCAGCAAGAAAGAAGGCAAGAAGAAGACAACTAACATGGAACGTTATGGTAAGACATAACTTCTTATTATGTTACTGTTTGGAAATAACAGCAGGATGATATTTTAATTTTTAATTTATGTAATTTATGTAACGAGGTGTAGTTTTTTGAAAAATTCATTAATTTGCGATTGGTTCAACAATAAATGATTTTAATACCAGGATGTATTTAAACAGTTGATTTTGAGAATGAAGTTAAGTCTGAAGAAGTGCTCTTAGCAATGCAAAAGTGCTCACTATTCTCATATTTATGGTTTGTTATTCTTCAATAAAGTCTCCTTCACTTCGTATGGTGTTGCCTCTGGATTTTTTGTTTTGATTTTAGTTCACACTATAACAAGAGGCACTTTGCCCTGAAGACTGAGTTTCTGTTATCTTCATATATGCAATATATACAGTGCCCTTCAGCACCTTCCTCCCTGAGAGCACTGAACTACATGGCCCATATTATTTGATTCCTAAGAGATTTGATGAAACTAATAACCAATTCTCTTTTGGGTAATTTGCCATTGGATACCTACAAAATTGGAATCGCAAATTTCTACCTTATCTTCAATTTCAAATGTCTCCATTTGTCTGCTTTCAAATGCAGCTAGAGCACCAGGTACCAGCATAGCCTTACACTGCCATGCCTGGATGCAGTTGTATGATTTTGTGAAGGGCTTTAAGATGTCCTTCATGTTTGCCTGAAAGTCAAAGACACATTAATGAGAAACAAGCAAGATGATAAGACACTTTCTGCCTTTGGAATCCATTTCTCCACTCAGACAACCTTTTTCCATAAGTGAAGAAAATGTGGTTCTAGAAATCTCAAGGTCCAACCCAGGAAGCGTCTTCTGACAGACTTCTCTGTGGCAGAGGAGGATATAATTTCAATGGCTGTCCAAGGATTTTGTGGACCTTTTTCTGAGAAATCCTTCCCATACCCCCTGAAGGGTTACCTGGCTGTCGCACTGTGGAGACAGTCAGGGGAGGCACCTATCCCTCCACCTCCAAACCTGGCAGGCCATCACTTCAGATTCCTGGGTGTTAAGAATAATAATGAGAGGATACTCAATCTCATTTGTAACAGTGCCTCAAACAAAAGTAAGGATTTCCTGCATACATCCATGCAGTTGAAATCTGCAACAGCAAAAGTAAACAAGCTGTTGGAAAAAAAAGTCATCCAGCAGGTCCCCCCACACCACATAGGATCCAGTGTCTTCTTCATGTTCTTTTTGGTTCTAAACCTAAGGCCAGTATTGGACCTAAGCTACTTAGACCAATATGTGAAACAGACAGAATTCCAGATGGTCACAGTTCAGTCCATATTGCCTCTACTCAAAAAGGATGACTGGATGTACTCTGTCGATCTCCAGGATGCCTGTTACCACATAAAGATGGATAGACACTCCAGGAGATTCCTCCATTTTTGTCTGGGAGCCAGTCATCTCTAGGTCAGAGCTCTGCCCTTTGTACTCACCACAGCCCCCAGGTGTTAGCAAGTGCATGGCAGCAGTAACTGCTTATCTCAGATTGCAAAGGTTCCAGGTGTCACCATACCTAGATGATTGGCTCCTTACTGCTCTGATCAAGGATCTGCTAATTATGCAAAGGGATCTCATATCCAGTTATTCATTATCTGGGAATTATGGTGAACAGACAGAAAAGCAAGATCTGAAGTAGTTACTTCATTTGCTCTGCAACCTGTGGGTATCGGATCCAATCTTGGATCTGAGCCGGCAGCTTCACAAGCTACAAGACAGATCTCCTAGCTCCTCCCCTACCCATAATCCCCTGCCACTAACTGTATTACCTCAGATTGTTTTTGCCACAGCTGAAGACAGCTACTTTTTGAAGAGCTCCTTAGCTAAATTGGTGAGACTGTTCCTTTTTCTCTTAGAGAAAAGCTTTTCTCAGAGTTTGATTGTTGTGTGTTTGTTTAGTGTCCCTATAGACAGTATAGTTAAATATTTTTTTTTGTGTAGCAGTGTTAGTTTTCTGTGTCCACCCCTCCCCCACTTAGTGATGTTCTTCATCTCACATTGCTGCAGTCCTTACATATTTGTGGTAATGGCTGAAGGGCCCAAGGCCGTTTTTTCAAAATGTACTGAGTGTGGCCATAAGCTTTCTCCTGCTGATGGCCACACTCAGTGCGTTTTATGCCTGGGGCTGGCCCATTTATCAACGGCTTGCCAAATCTGTGCAGCCTTTAATGCCCGGGCACTTAGGGACCGGAAAAATAAGCTGATCCTGGCGGGCTTGCTCCCCCAGGATTCGGCGGCTTCTTCCTCCCCTTCCAAGGCTCAGGCTGTCTCCTCAGCCCCAGTGCCTTCCACTCCCCCCACTCAACCGGGGACTCAACCTCCCACTTTGGGTTTGAGTTCGGGGGACTCTGGTGCCTCTTCCTCTAAAGAGAAGAGGCACAAAGATAAGGAGAGACACAGGTCTCAAAAAAGGCGGGCTGAGACTCAACCCTCAGCCCCACCATCTAAGCTGGCTAGCTCTCCCTCGAGGGTTTCCGGATCCTCCCCCTCTCGGCTCCATTCGCCTCGATTTTTGCTGGAGCCGGAGGGGGGAGTACCGGTCTCCCTCGAGGTCGTCGAGGCGACCCTCTGGCCTGACTCGACTTCCACTAGGTCGACCAGGAGCCTCACCGATGCAGATATGGATCGGATGATGCGTCGATTCATGCAGACCCAAATGCAGATGGGGGTGCTCTTGCCTCCCCCCCCCTCAGGGGGGGAGTGTGGCCTCTGTCTTCGCTCCAATCGGCACCGATAGCTCCGGTCTGTTCGACACCGACCATGCCCTCGAGTGTTTCGGATCCGAGTTCTCGGGGCCGAGCGTCTGATCTGGGGGAGTTGATGTGTCTTCGGCGCCATTGAGGTCGGAGCACACTTCTCTCTCGGATCCGACCGCATCAGCTCCAACTCTGGTCCCTACCTTGGAGCCGAGGAGATTGCTCTCGGAGCCTGGGGAGAGTAGTTCTCCTTCGGCTTTTGAGGTAGTGGAGAGGGTGCTGTCGAGGTCCTCCAGGTCCCCGGTCCGGGCTTCGGATCCTCCCGCACCCCCGCTGCATATGGGTCTATCCTCTGTCATCCATCCATTGGGACAGCCTGCCCAAGCCCTCCAGCCGGTTCCAGTAGAGGAACAGGAAGCCGTTGACGAGCCCTCCTCGGACAGTCCCACCGAGGAGGTCCCTCATAAATGGAGGTGTAAAAGGAGACACCTGGACACCCCTGAGTCCATCACCACAGACATGGATTTGGATGAAACGGAAGTTTCCCCAAGGTCACCCCCCAAGGATGTCTCCTTTGGAGACATCATGGAGATGTTGCATATTAGAGGGGGGGGTGGTCTGCCCAAAAACCTTCTGCGGATGAATCCGTGTTCCTGGAGGCATTTGAGGCAGGCCCATCTACCTCCTGGGTGTCCCCTCCGGCTGACCTCCTGGTAGACCTTATTACTACCAGGGCGTGGAAGGAGCCCGACACCGTGGAGCCAATCCCGAGACGGCCCGACAAGAGTCCTTAGCCCCCCATCAGATAGACAGTCATGGGCCAAGGGGTCTCTGGTCAATGCCATGTTGGTGGCGGCTGCCACGAAGATAGAACTCGCCCAAGAGAGTTCTTCGGTCCACCCGCCGGATAAGGAATCTCGGGCACTGGACCGCATTGGGAAGTGGATATTTGCTTCAGCGACCTTCTCTGTGAGGGCACTGAATTATATGGCACATACCATTAGGCTACAGTGAGACTTGATTAAAGAATACGCTGCAGCCCCCCCGAAGTCCATGTCAGTCGAGGACAAGAATGTGTTTTCGACTCGTATGGCCACTCTAAAATCCATATCGAACATGTCCATGCGGCTACTCTCTCATGCAACAGAGGGAGTCGCTAGGGCCAGTGGAGCCGGGGTCATCTTGCGGCACCACACCTGGCTCCACCTTTGCGATTTCGCGGAACCCTTCAAGGCATCCTTCGTGAATGCACCCTTTGACGGGTCTTCGCTTTTTGGCAAGACCGTTCGTGAAACGCTGATCCAAAGCAAGAAGGATGGGAAGACTCTGTCTGCCGTCGGGGTCCGCTTCTCTAATCCTCAACGATCCTTCTCAAGGAATCAGAGGGGACAAAAGAAGCTGTGGTTCCGCAAGCTCAGCAATCCCATCCAGCTTCGGACCCCTCGTCCTCCAGAGGCAGAGGAGGACAAGGTGGATGCCGGCCCAGAGGCAGATGGCGACCGTGTAATTTTGGGTCTAGAGAGCCTTTCTCGGACAGACCCGCGCAGCAGCCCTGGGGCCTTACCCGACTGTCCATCTCTGGAGGCAGTCGGGGGGCAGTTGACGGAGCATCTGTCAAATTGGGAGTCCATTACGACAGATTGATGGGTGCTCCGCGTCATATCCAGGGGTTACTCCATTCCCTTCCTAAGCCTTCCCCCTACAAGCAGACACCTCCCCGATGTTCCACCTGATCAGAGGGAGGTAGCGGCTTCAGAGGTTTTGAAGTTGCTAAGAAAAAGAGCCATCCAGCCCGTCCCCCCAGATCAGTTCGGATTGGGTTATTACTCCAGGTTCTTTTTAGTGCCAAAGAAGACGGGGGACCTAAGACCCATCCTAGACTTGTCCACTCTGAACCTGTTCATCCCCAAGGAAAAATTCCGGATAGTCACATTTCAATCAATTCTCCCCTTGCTGCAGGAGAATGACTGGATGTGCTCTATAGACCTCAAGGATGCGTACTACCACATATTGATGGACAGACGATCCAGAAGGTTTCTCCGCTTCCGGCTGGGAGCCAGTCATTATCAGTTCAGGGTTCTTCCATTACGCCTCACCTCAGCTCTCAGGGTGTTCACCAAGGTCATGGCAGTGGTTGCAGCCCACCTGAGACTTCAGGGCATTCAGGTTTTCCCGTACCTAGACGACTGGCTCCTTACCACCGCCAAGAGGCATCAACTCTGCATTGCAAGAGATTACGCTCTGACTCTTGCCCAGAGTCTAGGCATCTCAGTGAATCTTCAAAAATCCTTCTTTCGCCCTGTACAAGTCTTAGAGTTCATAGGAGCCAGATTGGATACCCGTGCTTCTCAAGCCTTTCTGACGTCGGACAGGCTGAGCAGCTTGTCGCTTCAGGTGCTTACTCTTCTTCTGAACCAAGCTCCTGCGGCGGAGTTAGTCCTGAGGGCACTTGGGTCTATGGCAGCGGCAATCGGTCTATCCCTTCATGCACACCTGCGAATGTGGGTTTTACAATGGACCCTCCAGGTTCAGTGGTCGCTATTACTCCACCCATTAAGCTCCCCAATTCCACTGAGCAGAGTTTGCAGGGATTCCCTTCTTTGGTGGCTTCACTCTTGAGAGCTGAGGCAAGGGAGACCCTTTGTGATTCCCCCACCCCAAGCCACGTTGATCACGGATGCTTCTCGCCTCGGGTGGGGGGGGCATTGTTCGGGCAGAACCGTCCAAGTACGTGGACTTCCCTAGAGACCGCTCTGCATATCAATGTCCTAGAGATGAGGACAGTGCTTCTAGCGTTGCAAGCTCTCCACAACCTTCTACCTCTGGGGACTATTGCAATCCAGGCAGACAATATGTCGGTAGTCTGGTACATAAACAAATAGGGGGGAACCAGGTCTTATCCCCTTTGTCGAGAAGCTATGAGAGTGTGGAAATGGGTGATATCCACCAACCACTTTCTAGTAGCAGCGCACATTCTGAGACGGTCCAACATATTAGCGGACAAACTGAGTCGGATAATTCTTACTCCGTACGAGTGGTCTCTCAATCCATCAGTTGCGAAGCAGATCTTCTGCAAGTGGGGTTGGCCTCGCTGCGATCATTTTGCTTCTCCATTAAACACAAAATGCAGCGAGTACTTTGCAATACTTCCCCCCAAGGGGGAGACGCCCAGAGACACTGTTGTTCATGCTTGGCCTCCCGATCTTCTTTATGCTTACCCTCCCCTTCTGCTTATGACGGAGTTCATACAGAAAGCCTCTCGGTTGGGGAGCAGAGTTATCCTCATAGCCCCATTCTGGCCTCGCCAGATCTGGTTCCCATACCTGCGGTCTCACAGTTTAACTCCCCCTTGGATACTGGAACCCATTCCAGACCTGATTTCACATCCCGCAGGATGTCAAACCCTGAACCTGGTAAACCTCAAGCATGCGGATTGGTTGATCCAGTTCCACTGATGGCTAGGACTCCCGGTATCTCATCACCAGTGAAGGCCATTCTGGTAGCGGCTCATAAGCCGGCTACCAGGAAAATATATAATACCAAGTGGAAACGCTTCTCCATCTGGGCAACAGACAAGGGCCTGGATCCTTTTACAGTTCCTATTCCAACAATGCTGGACTTCCTGTTGCTGATTTTTCAGCAGGGCGCAAGTGCTTCTACGGTTAAGGTGCAGTTAGCAGCCATTTCCCATTTTCATGTGGGAGATGGACTAAGATCATTGGCATCCACAAAGTTATGCAAAACTTTCTTGCGAGACATCTTTCTCTTGAAACCTCCTGTGAAAATGGTGGTGCCCCCATGGGATTTGACACTAGTCTTGCAAGCCCTGATGAGTCCACCCTTTGAACCTGCAGCCTCGATTCCTTTAAAATTCTTGTCCTGGAAAACGGCTTTCTTGGTAGCTATTACTTCTGCTAAGAGGGTTTCGGAACTCCAAGCACTGTGTTTGAAACCCCCTTATCTCATTTTTCACAGGGATAGAGTGTCTCTCAGGACTAACCTGTCTTTCTTACCTAAGGTGGCTTCGGAATCAAATATTAATCAATCAATCAATTTGCCCGTGTTCTTTCCAAGTTTTCAGAATAAGGGAGAGTACATATTGCACTGACTGGACGTACACAGGCAACTACGTTTTTACTTGCACAGAACTAAAGATTTTCGCAAGTCTGATCAGTTGTTTGTATCATTTGCAAAATTAGCCAGGGGAAGGGCCATTTCTAAAGTGACCCTAGCAAATTGGATTTGTCAATGTATAGTTCAGGGGTATGTATCTTCAGTCAAACCAGCTCCTATGGGACTAGACGCTCATTCTACCCAGTCCATCGCCACCTCAGCAGCTTTCTGGTCCAGGGTTTCTTTGGACGACATATGTTCAGCAGCTACCTGGTCCTCTTCTCATACGTTCATTTCTCATTATAAACTGGATATGATATCGAGAAGTAGGGCTTCTTTTGGCACCACGGTGCTTCGGAATATCCTTCCATAAGGCCACCCAGGTTTATTGTCTAGGTAGCAGGGGACTCTGTCCCACAGGTTGCAGAGCAAATGAAGTAACTACTTCAGAAAAAGAAGTTATGTACTCACCATAACGTTCCATCTGAGTAGGTACTTCATTTGTCTGCAACTGTCCCCCCCTGCCCATCCCCCTAACCCTTTTTCGGGTTTTTCTGGTCACCTGAAATATTGCTGTCTTGAGGTTAGGTCTTCAGTATACCTCTGTCGAGGTTATGACTTAGATTGGGCAAAATCGATCTGAGGTAATACAGTTAGTGGCAGGGGATTATGGGTAGGGGGGAGGAGCTAGGAGCTCAGATCTTGTAGCTTGTGAAGCTGCCGGCTTGGATCCGAGATCGGATCCTATACCCACAGGTTGCAGACAAATGAAGTACCTACTCAGATGGAACGCTATGGTGAGTACATAACTTCTTTTTACCTACTCAGAATCGGCAATTCATCGGATGCCATATAAGCACTACAACTCAGATAGCCACCTTACCTCCGTACAGGGTTCATTCAGTATGCCAAATAGAATCACAAGTATTAGATGGTCCATCCCCCCCAGCACATTTGATTCTAAGACTACTAGGTCTGATGGCTTCAGCAATAATTCCTGTTCCCATGTTGAAATTACATTTGAGGGTTCTGCAGTGGACTCTTTCGGTCCAATAGTCTCAATGTTTTCACCCTCTCAACAATCTAGTCAGGTTGAACTCAGTATGCAGAGCCCACATACAGTGGTTGATCTCTTAATCAGAATTGACAACACGTCATATTTTTTCTCCACTTTTACCTGTAGCAGTAGTTACCATGGATGCTTCAGTTGTAGGATGGTGGGAATTATGAAGCGAAGATAGTTCAAGGTACAATGGATATCCTTAGAGACCAATTTACACATTACTATTCTGGAAATGAGAACAGTCCTTTTGGAGATGCAGGCACTTAGTCTCTTCCAGTAGATGTGATTACAGCCCTGACACACACATCAGTGGTCTGGTACATCAACAAACAGAGGGAACCAAATCTTCCCCACTGTGTCGAGAGGCCTTGAAGGTTTGGCAGTGGGTGATGCCCTCCCATCAGTTTCCGATGGCAACACACATTCTGATGACTTTTGCATCATGAGTGGTCCCTTAGTTCAACAGTGGTGAACAAAATCTTCTGTCACTGGGACCAACCTTGCTGTGACCCATTTGCCTCCTACCTGAACAAGTGCAGCAGTTACTTTGCCCTGATCCCTCCGCAGGTCAGTCACCAGCAGATGCTATGATCTACAATTGGCCCCCAAGTCTCCTGTATGCATTCCCTCTAATAACAGAATTCATTCAGAAAGCCAGAAGGGTCAAGGCCAAGATGATCCTCATTGCCCCATAATGGCCACAACATGTGTGCTCCCCTTATCTCTGGTCTCAAATGCTCCGTCCACCCTGGACTCTGGCCCATAGTGTGGCCCTAATCTCTCATCTTTCTGGACATGCTCTTTCATACCTGAACTCCCAAAAGTTAACCGCTTGGTCACTCCAATTCTATTGATGGCCAGGTATGACAGATTTACAGAAAATGTTCATATTCTTTCTTCTTCACAAAAATCTAAAAAAGCATATGGGTGATACCCTCCCATCACTTTCCGATGGCAACACACATTCTGATGACTTTTGCATCATGAGTGGTCCCTTAGTTCAACAGTGGTGGACAAAATCTTCTGTCACTGGGACCAACCTTGCTGTGACCCGTTTGCCTCCTACCTGAACAAGTGCAGCAGTTACTTTGCCCTGATCCCTCCGCAGGTCAGTCACCAGCAGATGCTATGATCTGCAATTGGCCCCCAAGTCTCCTGTATGAATTCCCTCTAATAACAAAATTCATTCAGAAAGCCAGAAGGGTCAAGGCCAAGATGATCCTCATTGTCCCATAATGGCCACAACATGTGTGCTCCCCTTATCTCTGGTCTCAAGTGCTCAGTCCACCCTGGACTCTGGCCCATAGTGTGGCCCTAATCTCTCATCTTTCTGGGCATGTTCTTTCATACCTAAACTCCCTAAAGTTAACCGCTTGGTCACTCCAATTCTATTGATGGCCAGGTATGACAGGTTTATAGAAAATGTTGTTCATATTCTTTCTTCTTCACAAAAATCTAAAAATGCATATCAAAGCAAATGGAAAAAAAAATATTTCTGGGCTATGGGGAAAGGTTTAGATCCTTTCTCAGATCCTCTTCCCTCTATTCTACAGCTCCTAACTGAACTTTTTCAAAAAGATTCAAGTTTCCCAACAGTCAAAGTTCAACTGGTAGCCATTTCAATTTTCACATAGGTCATAATGAGACTCCTGTAGTTGCTTTAAAGGTGTTTAAAGCATTTCTTAAGGGAATCTTTCTTCTTCGCACCCCCCCCCGTCACTCCTTGAGACATCACAGTAATGCTTCAGGCTATCACACAGTCTGTCTTCAAACCAGCAGATTCAGTGGACATTACATTTTTGACATGGAAAGTGATCTTTTTAGAAGCAATCAATGCTGCTAAGAAGATTTCAGAATTTCAGGCTTTTTCATATAAACCACCTTACTTGTTTTTTTATAAGGACAGAGTTTTTCTTAAAACAAATCTCTCATTCATTCCTAAGGTAGCAGTTGAGTCCAACATAAATCAAACCATCAGTTTGCCTATTTTCTTTCCAAAATACTCTAACAAAGGAGAAAACACACTACACTTACTTGACGTTCATAGACAATATAGATTTTATTTACATAGAACCAAGAACTTCAGAAGTCAGATCAGTTATTCATTGCATTCTGTATATCTAAGCTGGGACAAGGAGTTTCCAAGATCACACTTTCAGGATGGCTATCAAGCTGTATAACCTTTGTTTATGAAAAGTTGTGTCTAATACTCTTCCCCCCAAAAAAACCTAAACCTCTTTCCACAAGAGCTGTTGCAACTTCGGCAGTTTTTCAACATTTTCGAATTGATGAGATTTGTTCAGTTGCTACAGTAGTCTACATTGCATACTTTTGTGTCTCACTATAAACTGGATGTACAGTACAGAGCTCATTCTTCCTTTGGCTTTGCCATTCTCAGTGATATCATTTCATAAGTCCACCCAGGAAATCATATAGCTAGGGAGTCTGCCCTAAAGGTTGAATTAGATGAAAATGGACAAATCAGATGCAAAAGATATGTACTTACCATTACGATAGATCTGTCTTGTCCTATTTTCATCTGGCTCAATATCCGTCTCACCTAAAGCTCCTGGAAAAGTAAGTTAGCACCTACAGGAGTTTATCTGTCTCTAACCTAAACAGGTTTATAGCATCGTATCCAGCTGGCATTATTGCCCTTCCATTGATTTATTTTTTTGTCTCTAACTGTATCTTATTACTAATTAAGTATATTCTTACATGGGTCTTACTTGAGCTGAGGTAATTTAGACAGTGGTGAGGGAATTATAAATGGGGAGGAGTCAGCTCCCTGGATCCAAAGGTTTGAATTAGCTGAGGCTGGATCAGAATTGGATTGGAGCCCAAAGACTGAACCAGATGAAAAAAGAATAATAGAGATCAATTGTTATGGTAAGTATATAACTTTCATTTATACTCACCAAAACAAATCTATTCCAGGCAGGGTCAAGACCCTCTCTACCAGGGCTTTGGCTTCATCTAGCTGTTTTTGGAAAGGGTTGTATTCTAGAAATACTCTAAAAGCTGCTACTTGGTCCTCTGTACATACTTTTCCAAAGCAGTGTAAGCTTGATTCCTTCTCTCTGCCCAGAACAAGCTTTGCTAAGACCACTCTCCAGGGGTCTCTGGATCTCTGGACTGTTCTCCTTCCACCTCCCAAATGTAGTTAGCTATGGTAATATATCCATATAAATAAGACTACTGCAGCACTGATCAGTATGATGGACATAGTACAGTTGTGTAAATTGATCTTACTATAGCAGTAGATGTTCGAAGGATCACTGCTGCACTAGCTGCTCCCGCCATCCATCCTCCTTGTTTTTTTTGGTGTGTTCTTTATGCCAAGATGTAGACATTTATGTTTTGTTGTTTCTTCCATACTCCCTTCAGGGCTCAGCCTCCCTCTTTCTTCTGGCAGGAAAGCTCTGAAGTGTTTTGCGCCCAAACTTGTCTTTTAGTCAGCTCAGCTTGGCTGCTTGACAGTTTAGGCACATGGAAGAGTTCTTGAAGCTTTGGAAGTTGGGTGGCTATTATATCTTTAGCAGGATATAACCATACAGCTAAGGCTACTGCAACAGTGATCATATGAACATCTACTGTTATGGTAAGTTCAGCTTACACAACTGTACTGTCCCTGTCAGATACTGAAAGGTCTCTGTGACAGGGATGGTTACTGCTACAGTGAGATAAGTATTCCATGTATTCCCCTTGAATTGCTGTGAGGATAGCGCATGTCTTTTAACTCTATGAGGGTATCTGTGTCCATAGACTAACAGGATAATGTCCTGCTTGTGGAAGTGATAGTATCTTAACTGCTGGTTGATGCATTCCCATTGTGGAGGCTGACTGCATAATGTTTCAGATGCTGACTAGAAAATGTGGCCACTAACACTTGCTGTTCTGTTGATGCTAACCCTAGCATCTTGAAGCAAGTGAAGCTGCTTTACATTGACAAATCTTGACAGTGAAAACAGATGACAGTACAGCTCACCATACTGACTTTATACATTTCTGTATCACTTAATGTTGGATTTCAGCATTTGTTTATGTGATGGCTCGCATTTGCATATTAACATTTAATGTTAAGTTGTCAATCTCGCCTTCATTCTTGCTTGATGGGTTCGGAGCCGATCCCTCGGCTGCGACTCGGCACTTGCTTTAGCTCGAGAACTCCTTTTACCAGCTCGAGGCAGCCCCATATCCCATGATGCAAGGCAGGAAGTACCCAGATCTCGCTTGTCGCAATTGGGAGGTCTTCTCTTTACCAGCTCCTGGTAAGTAATTCACATTTGTGACATTTAAGCCCCTTTTTAGTTAAAAACTATTTTGTTTTGATAGTTTAACTTTAAATTTAACTTTTTCTGACAGAATTCCCTGTCTCTTTTAAATTTTTTTAGTCAGTTAGTTTCCCTATCCCATCCCCCCCCTGTTAGGGTGTGTGTGTTGGTGTTTTACTAAATACCTTTTGGTATTAGTTTAATTTACTTGGACTGGTGTGTGTGTGTGTTGTGTTAGTGCACCATGTCTAAAGAGAGGGTTTCAGGTTTTAAGAAGTGTGACTCGTGCTGTCAGAAGATGTCTCTGACAGACGGTCACACTTCTTGCCTGTACTGTTTGGGCCCTCTTCACCTGCAGGACTCCTGTGCTATTTGTCACTCCTTCAGCCAGAGAGTCCTGCAGGAGAGACGGAATAAGTTGATTCTCAGGGGCCTTCTTAAGCCGGAGGGCTCTCCGGCTAAGTCGGCCCCTCAAAAGTCAACTAAATCTGCCAAGACCCAGGCTTCTGTTTCTAAGCCTGTGGCCTCGGCCCGACTTCGAGATCGGCCCGCTGGAGCCGATTCTGATCCATAAGCTTTCGGCCCGGCGGCTATCGGTGCCGACCTGCTGACCACTGTGGTGTCGGTTCCAACCGGCTCCGACACCCACGGGCATCGTGTCGGCTCCGATCGGCTCCGACACCCACAGCAGCATCGGTGTCGGCTCCGATCGGCTCCGACACCGTTACTTTGGTGGCTGTATCGGCTCGCTGGAGCCGATACATCGAACGCTCTGCCGGCTCCGAAATCGGTGCCGACAGGATCAGTAATATCGGCTCCGATGGCCCCTTCCAGGCAGAGGGCGAGGGCTCCTTCCTTCGAGCCCCTACTTTCGGCCCGCCTCCCTCTTCTATCGGAGCGGAGCCATCGGAGCCGATCTTCAAGGTCATCCAGGTTGTCAGATCATGACCTCGAGAGTGGTCAGTAGATTGCCCAAGTCACAGGTACTGGCCCAAATGCTACACAGCCCGTCCCAGCAGACGACTGTTCGCCCACACCCCGGCACAGTTGCTCCTTCAACTCTACCCCAGAGCTTGGAGTTGGAGTCTTCGGCTTGGTTACTGCTACGGCTGGAGGACGGATACCCCTTCTGTTCCTTCAGCCCCTACTCTTATCTCCTCTTCCTTAGAGGGATTCGTGGTCGGGCTTCCATGGTCTCCTCCGAGGGGGTGAGTGGCATCGACCCTTGTCCGAACCCGCTCTTCCCCTTGGAGCCTCGGCCTTGGTGAGCTCGGCTCCGACATCTGCCTCGAGACTTCCCTTTCGTGGCCCCTGGAGTTCCTAGCTCTTCGGAGCGGGCCTCTCGGACCTGCCGGGAGGGGAGCATTCGAGGTGATGAAGAGTGTACTGGCCACTAGTATCAGTCAGCAATCTCTTCCCGTAGCTCCTCCCTCTATTGTACCTGTTGACATCTCTGCCACTTCTCTTGCTACAGGACCCAGAGATCGTCCGCCTCAGGTTTCCCCATGGGGAATTTCCCTCTTCCGAGGATTCTCCTGATGTTTCGGGAGATCCTCCTAGGAAGAGGACTTGTAAGAGGAAGCATGTAGACTCCCGAGTCTGTCACTGGATACTGACTTTGATGAGTCAGAGGGATCCCCTAGATCCTCTCTGAGGATGTCTCCTTCTCAGACATCCTAGAACTTCTGAAACAGAGGGGAAACTGGCCCACCAACAATCCCTCTGAGGATGAGTCAGTATACCTAGAGGCGCTTGGATCTCGGCCCTCCACCTCCTGGGTGTCTCCGCCTTTCGACCCCTGATGCAGGTTATTGCTCGAAAGCGTGGACAGCTCCTGACTCTGTAGAGCCAGTCCCTAGGAGGCCTTCTAAATTTATAACTGCCCCTAGTGACAAACAATTCCTTACCAAGGGTGTCCCGCTGATGCCATGGTGGTGGCTGCCACCAAAAAGGAACTTGCAGATCCTTCTGTGCCCGCCCATCCTCCTAATAAGGACTCTAGGACCATGGATAGGTACGGCAAGCGGATGTTTTCCTCAGCGACCTTTGCTATGCTCGCTGAATTATCTTTGTCACTTCACCAGACTCCAGAGAGATATCCTGAAGGAGCTGGGAGAAGTAGTTCAGGATCCTACAGCTGCAGGGGCCCAAGAAAAGATTGCTTCGCAGCTAGGAACCCTCAATTCCATTGCTAACTCCTCCATGTGGCTAATATCTTATGCTGCTGATGGAGCGAGTAGAGCCGCAGGCACAGGTGTGGCTCTTAGACGCCAAGCCTGGATGCGGCTATGTGATTTTGCGGTTCCCTTTAAGGCGTCCTTCACAAATTCTCCCTTTGATGGGTCAGCTTTGTTTGTCCCTCAGGTGAAGGAAACCTTGACCAGGTGTGAGCAGGACGGCAAGACTCTTTCTGCTGTTGGAGTCCGTTTTCCACCCCTTCTAGGCCTTATCCCAAAGGACAGAAGGGTGGGAAGATGTGGTTCCGTAAATCCCAAGGAGTCACGCCGGATTCACGTGGTCAGTTTACCCCTAGAGGCAGAGGGGTAACAACAACAGACGCTCTAGAGGCAGAGGGGTCCAAGAACCAGGGCAACAGGGAGTCTCTTCCTGAGAAGCCTTTTCAGCATCCCTGAGGTGTTGCCCGGCTGTCCCTCCTTGGAGGCAGTCGGGAAGATTATCACTGTACCCAGAAGCCTGGCATTCCCTCACTCAAGACAGATGGGTACAGTCGATCATATCCAAGGGTTACATAATTCCTTCGAGGAAAGTCCCTTCCCTCAAGTTCCCTTCCAGATGTACCACCCGGTCTAAGGGACATTGCAGAGTCAGAAATCGCAAAACTACTGCAAAAAAGAGCCATTCAGCCAGTTACAATAGACCATTCAGAGCCCGGAATCTACTCAAGGTTCTTTTTGGCCCCAAAGACGGGAGACTGAGACCAATATTGGATCTCAGCAGACTCAACAAGTCTGTCAGGAAGACAAGATTCCGAATGGTCACTCTTCAGTCAATTCTGCCCTTCTTACAGAAGGACAACTGGATGTGCTCAATAGATCTTCAGGATGCGTATCACATCAAAATTCACAGACGCTCCAGGAGATTTCTCCGCGCTGGGGACCAGTCATTTCCAGTACAGAGCCGTGCCCTTTGGTCTCACTACAGCCCGCAGAGTGTACACCAAATGCCTGGCAGTGGTCACGGCTCACCTGAGACGCCAAGGATTCCAGGTGTTTCCGTATCTCGACGACTGGCTCCTGTCAGCCACCACCAGGCATCAGCTTATACAAGCCAGGGATTACACAATAGACCTTTGTTCTCATTTAGGCATCTCAATCAACTTCAAAAGTCATCCTTATCGCCCTGCCAGTCTATTACCTTCATAGGCGCAAACTTAGACACTGTTCGGATGTCAGCTACCCTTACAGAACAAAGAGTTTCAGACATTCAGACTCATGTCAGGATCATTCTGGCCAGCAAGAAAGTACAGGCCAGAATGGTTCTAAAGGTATTAGGTCTCATGGCTGCGGCCATTACTCTTCTTCCCTGGCTCGATTCTACATGCGCCTCCTTCAGTGGATGCTGTTCACACAGTGGTCGTAACAGCAACTACCTATGCGCCACCAGATTCTGGTGACACAGACATGCAAACAACATCTTGCTTGGTGGATCACATCGTCTCAGGTTCACCAAAGCAGGTGCTTTGTACCCGATAGCCACTGTCACCACGGATGCCTCCCTGATCGGGTGGGGGTCATTATCAGGGCAGGATGGTTCATGGGACATGGCAACCGCTCGAGTACCATCTGCACATAAATGTCCTGGAGATGAGAGCAGTGCTTTTAACGTTGCAAGCCCTCAACGACTTTCTTCCCGTAGGGACAATTGCAGTCCACACAGACAACATGTCTGTAGTTTGGTATATCAACAAACAAGGCGGAACCAAGTCCTACCCCTTGTGTCGAGAAGCTATGGCAATGGGCGATCTCCTCTCATCGGTTTCTGGTAGCAACGCATATCCCTGGGAAAACCAACATTATAGCGGACAGATTGAGCAGAGCTATTCTCATGCCTCACGAGTGGTCTCTCAAGCAATCCATAGCGGAAGAGATTTTTCTGGAATGGGGTCGTCCATGTTGCGATCTTTTTGCTACTCCCCAAAACAGCAAATGTCCAGACTTCTTCAGCCTCTTCCTCTATCAGGCCATCCCCCAGAGACGCTCTGACCCAGGATTGGCCCCAGGGACTTCTTTATGCCTTCCCCCATTTCCTCTGATCCCTCAGGTGATCCAGAAAGCTACCGCTTTGAGAGCCAAATTGATTCTCATTGCCCCTTACTGGCCTCGACAAGTTTGGTTCCGTTCCTCCATCATCACCTTTTGGTGCAGCCGTGGCATCTGGACCCAGTGCCAGATCTACTGATTCACCAATCCGGTCAGCTGCACCGGTCAATCCCTTCTCTCAACCTCACAGCATGGTTGCTCCACTTCCTTCCCTAGCCAGGCTTCCTTTGATCTCTAACCCAGTTAGAGATATCATAGTATTTCACTAAAATCCTCTACCAGGAGGATTTACACGAGCAAATGGAACGTTTCTCTTATTGGGCTAAGGCCCAAAATATTGATCCTTTTACTGCCCCTGTTCAGGCAGTTCTGGACTTCTTAGCAGAGATTTTTCATGCAGGCTCCTCTTCTTCCACAGTCAGAGTTCAGTTGGCTGCTATTTCTAATTTTCATGTTGGGATAGCAGATCATAATATTATGTCCCATAGGCTCTGCAGGGCCATCTTGAAAGGAATTTTCCTACTAAAGCCTCCAATCAGGAATCCTCCTCCTCAGTGGGATCTAAATTTAGTGCTGACATCCTTGATTCTTCCCCCCTTCGAGCCAGCTGTTTCTTGTTCCCTGAAATATCTTTCTTGGAAAACTTTATTCCTTGTGGCTATTACATCTGCCAGGAGGGTGTCTGAACTTCATGCTCTTTCGGTTCGACCCCCCTATTTGATTTTTCACAAAGAGTATCTTTGAGAACTAATCCATCATTTTTACCTAAGGTCGCTTCAAAAAACAATCTGAATCAATCCATTGATCTCCCTGTATTTTTCCCTAACTATTCAGATAGAGCTGAACAAAAGCTACATTATCTTGACGCCCACCGTCAGCTTAGATATTATTTGGACAGAACAAAAAAATTTAGGAAATCTGATCAACTTTTTGTTTCCTATGCGGATAATAAAAAAGGCCTTCCTGTTTCTAAAGTGACTTTGTCCAGATGGCTTTCTTCGGTCATCACTGAAATCTATAATGATCAGGGAAAACAGCTGTGCTCAAAACCTAAAGCACATTCAACTAGGAGTTTAGCTACTTCTACAGCTTTTCAAGCTAGACTGCCTTTGGACACTATTTGTGCAGCCCACACTTGGCCCCTCACACTTTTGTTTTCCATTACAAATTGGACTTGGCCTCCAGGGACAGAGCCAGTTTTGGCTCTACAGTCCTCAAGAGTTTGTTCCATTGAGCCACCCAGGATAGAGGTGCTAGGAAGATTGACAACTTAACATTAAGTTATGTTCCTACCATAACGTTCCATGTTAGTTGTCTTCTCTCCCTTCCCCCTGGCCTGGACAGACCTTGTATAAGAAACTATTATGCTAAAGACCATTCTGACCTGGTCCTTTTTCCATCTGTAAGTTTCTTCTTCCTTTGGGAAGTATTTTTATGCTTGGTGTTATTGCCCTTTTGTCAACAAACGAGATCTGGGTACTTCCTGCCTTGCATCATGGGATATGGGGCTGCCTCGAGCTGGTAAAAGGAGTTCTCGAGCTAAAGGGATCGGCTCCGAACCCATCAAGCAAGAAAGAAGGCGAGAGAAGACAACTAACATGGAACGTTATGGTAGGAACATAACTTCTTATTTGCATGTCATTCTGCAGTCATTTCCATATGACGCATATCACGCTATTTCTCCATTATATTGGTTAAAGTACATATGTCTGTGAATTGTTCCCTCTCACACATTGCGGCTCAACGTGGTATTTTGTGTGAAGCTGTGCACTATTTATTTCTGACTGCCCCCAATTAAATATTTCATCATTTTTTTTGGAGCACCACCTATGGGGCCCTGTATTTTGAACTATGAAAGTATTGTGTATATATATTCTTCATTAAACCACTTTTGCAGTAACCATTACATATGGAGCATATCCTGCCAAGGATACGTATATACTCGCACTGTACAAAGCTTCAGTCTCCTTCTCACACTGTATGTCCACCCTTAGCATGAGAGGACATGCTAGTATAAAGAGATGTGGTTACACCAGAAGTCAGAACTTTCTTGCCATTAGTTTGCATTTGCAGATTCTTGCCAGCTGTGCATCTTTTGTAACCATGCAGTTGGCTTCAGCGTATTTGTCTTACAGCAGACAAGTACACTGTTGGTGAGTCTTCCTTTTGCTTAAGAGATTTTTTTTCAAAATTTTTCTTGATGGCTTAAAGGGCAAACACAGTGGTGGGCTCCAAATTCCATATAAGACTCCCACTCTGGCTGTATGTTTTGTTTGGGGTTTAAACACAATGTTAGGCCATGTTTTACTTACTTTATTATTTTGAGAGTAAAATTTGTAAGATTTAGTGTGAGTAGCCATGTCATCATATTTTCCCTCAGGTAAGAAGAAAGACTGAGCCAATGGATGATAATTGTATATACACCACTCTCATATGGTTTGTGACTGATGACTTCATTTAAGCACATTTTTAAACACCTTTATTGAATTATCACTTGTGACATAGGCAGATTTACATTTACACAAAAATAATCAAACTATATTAACAAATTATCATTAACAAACATTATACTGAACATGTATTGGTATATATCATATAACATAAGAAACATTACATTAATTATTCAGTTCCTGCCCTCCCTTTTTCTAAACAAGAAACATCTTTATTAAACCATCACTTACAACATAAGCAGTCATACATTTATATAAATGAAAACAAACCACACTGACACACTCCCAGTTGCAAACAATATACATCACTTATCTGCCCAATCATTTTCAGTCAAACATTACATAGCTCATTTAAGTCCTGCCTTCTTTTAAACCTCCTTCCTCCCCTGTATGCATTGTTGCATTGTACTCACAATTCCCATTTTTTCCTATGTAGTTTTCTTCTACCCTTTTCTAAAGATCTCAGTTCCACTTGTTTTATCTATGTTTCTATAATCACTGCTTCTAACATAGTTGGTTTAGATTTTGATTTCCATTTTCTAGAAATTACTTTTTTGGCAGCCACCATAATAACACACAGTAAGGCCTTACCATGTCTAGGCAATTCCGATTTTGTATCATAGCTCAAAAAATCATCTCCCTCATCACACCAATCCATGCACCCAGCATCTCTGACAGTGCATTCCAGGGAATCTTTTGAGTCCTCCAACCCACCACACTCCCAGAAAATATGTTCCCAAGTACCTTTCTTCCTCGTCACACTTCCAGGATTTGCTGTCTACCTGAGGAAAAATTCCCTGGAGATTACTTGGGGTATAAAAAATATGCATAAGCATTTCCAGGCAAACATCCTAATTTTCTAGATTTTGTTGCATATTTGGTAGACATACATATATCTTCCCATTGTTTCGTTGTGAATTGCTCATCCAGTCTCTATTCCCAATCCTTTCTAACTTCCTCTGATTGATTCTTGTAGTTATAGTGCAGTATTTTATATGGTCTACTAATTATTCCCTTTTCGATGGCAGCCTCTGTTCTAGATTCTCCTAAAAACTCTACCAGTGCTGGTTCCACTGAAGCACATTTGCAGCCCTTGGACCATCAGCCTGCTTCTCTGGGGCTCTCTAGCACATACCTTTGGAGGCTGCAATGGCCCAGGACCCAAACACATCAGGTCTAGATTACAGTTCTCAAATTCCTTTCTCCACAGATTGTGAATCTGTCAGACAGGATGCATTATTCCCTAATAAGGGACTCTCGTTTGGTGGCAAAACAGCAAAAATTTAAGTTTTTTTTTCAAATGGGAGGACAAAGAAATATTGGACTCACAAAAAAGGTACTATGAATTACCAGTGGCTAACCTTCAAGTCCAAGCTTTGAAGGATGCATGCTCCGCTACTTCTATTTCACCAAATCATCTTCCATTTCTCCAAAAGCCTGAGAGATTTTATAGGGTTCCAGATACACAGAAGTACCATTAATAAAACCTCTCTGCTGACCCTGCCATTATTTTTTTTGGATACTGAGGAAAGGTTCTACAACCTTTTCCATCATATAATGTAGTCACTATTATAAGGACATCAGGGCATTTGACAGGTTTGGAAAATAAGTGTATACATTTTCCACCTAGGCTTTTGGGGCCATTGATTGTCAATATGGGATACTCCTTAGTAAATCTACCAGATTCTGATTTATAATCCAGTATTATTGCAATGCTTAATTCTGCATCCCATTTGATTAATACTACTAAATGTGCCTACAATGCAGTAGATTCTGTTTCAGGGCTGCTGCTGCTGCTGATGAGCGAGTGGTGAGAAGACATTCTTGGATTAGAACTTAGACATTTCCAGACAATATCAAAACTCAGCTGTCAAATGTTCCTGTAGATAAGGACTTCTTATTTGATAATACCTCTGCTGAAGTTCTAAAAATGTTTGAATTGAGAGGCAAACCTTATACAGGGGGTAAAATAATTGCTTATCTCTTATTCCCAGATTTTAGAGAAACTACCCGTCCAGTCCAGGGCTATTTTTTCACAAACCTTTCAAATCAGGTGTTTAGAAATCTTCCAAACAACAGTTCAGAGAGAAATGTAAGATGATGGATCTCAGTGATCTTCCTCCTAAAAAGAAGACTATCATTGCTTCCTTCTCTCTCATTACCCCGGCCTTCATCTGAAAATTGCATGAAATCTTTTCCCTAAGCCGTAGTGCATGGCTGTCAATAACAACAGACTCTTTAAGCATTATAGAGCATGGATACAGGCTCTACAGTAGGCTTTTCCTCCTATACTATTAGGCATTCATTGGCTTCCAAAAAACAACTCCATCTTATTCTCCAAGCTAAACACCTTTCTACTCATTCAAAAATTCAAAATGCTAATGCTTCACGTACTGTTTCTTTTTCTTTTCTGGATACCTTGGATCTAAAGGATGCTTATTTACACATTCCCATATACAAAACACAGATCCTTTTTTTAAGGTTTTATGTTTTGGGATTGTATTATCAGTCTCATTCCCTTTTGGCCTTTCTACTTCTCCAATATTCACCATATGCTTTGGTCCAGTGATAGTTCATTGCCAGATTCAAGGCATATACATTTTCCCTTATACTGATAATTGCCTGATATCAGTTTCAGCCAGTCAAGATTCTCGTTCAGCCTTGTATTGTACCATGAATCCTTCTTTGTAATCTAGGCTTCATTCTGAATTTAAAAAACTCATCCCTCATTGTAACTCACAGATTAGTACTCTTGGAATGCCTTCTGGACACCTCTCTGACATTGTTTCTTCCTCCAGAGAAAATGCAAACTTATCTCCAGTATTTTCTCAGTCTTTCTCTTCATACAAGGTTTAATGCAGGAGAATTTCTGAGTCATGGCTTCCTCTATCCTTATGATGCCTCTTGTCAGACTTTACATAAGACAGTTTCAGTAGTTTCTCAAATCAGTCTGGACTTGAAACTCATCCTCTTTTCTTTCCAATTCAAGTTCTCAAGTTTGTGAAAAAAACTTCTTTGGTGGACTAATCAAGTCCTTAACAATCAAGGTGTCCCCTTCTCTCCTTCCATCCTGTCCCAGACAGTAGCCATAGTACATCCCATCAGAGAAGAACACAGAATCAGACATTGTGAGCAGATCTAGGATAGACCCTTACAAGTGGATGCTACAGAGAGAGGTCTTCTACAGATAGATGACCAGTAGAGAGCCCCCCCCCATCTATTTGCCTCCAATCTAAACAAACATATGCAACTCTTCTGCTCCAGGACACCTTACAAAGAGGCTTGGAAAATGGATGTAGTTTCAATCCCCTGGAAGGAGTTTTCTTTATGCCTTTCCCTTCTTTCTTCTTATTTCAAAAGTCCCTCAAAAGATCAGAAAGGACTTACCAAAGATATTACCATTGACTCCCTTTTAGCCCAGGTGATACTGGTTATCCCTTCTCATGCAACTGGATAGGAACAATTACCAAAAGCTTCCTCACAGAATGGACTTGATCACACAGGACATAGGATCTCTGATTCATTCCAGCATTCAAAATCGCAAGTTAACTGTATGGATGATGGTCCTTTGATCCCTTTTAGCCATTTTTTTTCCTGAAGACATGCGGCATGAATTGTATTAGACAAAAAATGCTGCTACAAAAATTTTTTTTATCCAATTGTTAAAGATTTTTTTCTTTGGTGTCATAGCAGAGGGCAGGACCCATCTCATGTTGAGGCTTCCCTGGCTCACCATTAGTTGTGTGAATTGCTCAGTTTTTACCTTCTGTACACTTCTATAACAGTACACCTCAGCAATTTCATCCTGTCTGCAACTGGTTCCCTCTCTTTCCTCTGTCTTAAGTCGAGTTTCTAAATGGGGGGAAGGGGTAGCATAGCAGACCACTGAGAAAAAGTAAGCTGCTTCTTGGACTCTGAATTTTGTTTTAGAAAACTCCCTTTGAACCAGCAAAGATTCTAAATTGGAAGACTACTGTGCTTACAGCTTTAATTTCTGTTAGGTGACTATCTGATGTGTAGGCTATGTTTATTCATCCTTTTTTAATTTTCACAAGGGACAGGATGAGTCTCAGCATCCATTCCCTTTCATTACGCCTAAAGTTATCTCTGAATTTATTTTTAGTAAATGTAAACAACTTTCTGTTTTCTATTTTGACCCTGAAAACTGTAATGAAAGGATTCTTCATTCCCTGGATGTTCACAAATAAGAAAATTTGCAGGAACAAAATTAGAAATTTCAAGAAAACTAATCAACTTTGTGTCATTTAAAGGAAAAAAAAAAACAGGTTCATAGGATGATACTAGGCTGTTGGCCCGGAGACCCTTATAAGCCTAGCCAAGAATTTTGCCCATGTTCCCTCAAAGCCAGCACTTGTTTCCCCTGTCCAGCAGGGACACAGGCGAGATCCCAGGGGGTGCATTTTCTGTTTCCATCCAGTCATCCAGGTTCTTCTTAAAGAAGACTAGAGAGGTAGTCTGCTTGACATGGATAAGGAGTTTATTCTACAGATGGAGGGAGTCTTTGGGACACAAATCTATCCCGCCAAGTTTTATTAATGTCACAGACCAGGTTAAGGCGTTGCGTGTGGGTTGCTCGAGTGGAGTTTGTCATATGGATATGCAGCAGCTCCATCAATGTTGGCTCTGAGATGGCAAGTAAAAGACAAATATTTTTATTTTTTCTTGTATGAGGAAAAAAAGCTATAAAATACATATTAAAATTTTGGAGCAAAATTATTGAAAACCATTAAAGGGTATAAGTATGTCTTTAGTATGGTAAAATAATTTTTTTATGTTGAATTTATTGAATATTTTTGCCTGAAACTAATATAATTATTGCTTCAGATGTCTTCAGTGTTATAAATACATGTCTGGTATCAGCAAGTGCTTGTCTTAGTTTGCTGTATTGGGTACAGAAAGCCCATCTACAGAGAAGACATAATGTGGTCACTAGTCGGTCACAAACAGCATTACCGACTAAAAGAATGTCCTAGAAGCTGCACTGCTGAAGGTTTATTAAAGCTTTCCTACAGAACATTTGAAGCAGTGTGCAGGGGGGCAGCAGAAAAAAAAAGCGCGATGATTGTGAGTCCGCACCTGTACCTTCATTGTTTAGTAAACATATAGAAATTTGAGAAACTTATCATGACAGACAAATATCTAAAATGTAGAATTGTCAATGACTAGAAGTTAGTCATACTTTTTGATGATGATGGATGACTCCTCAATGATAGTTTACCACTGTAATAGCATAGGTTGATTAGAATAATATACATGCAATGATAGAAATGTAATTTGTAAATTAATGTAAGTTTTGAAGTGTAGTGTTTTCTTTGGGCATCATCATCTTCTTCTTTCGGCTGTTCCCATTAGGGGTCGCCACAGCAGATCACTTGTTTCCATTTCTTCCTGTCCTCTGCATCTTGCTCTGTCACACCAACCACCTGCATGTCCTCTCTCACCACATCCATAAACCTTATCTTAGGCCTTCCTCTTTTCCTGTTAGTAGCTTCATTCTTAGCATCTTTTTCCCAATATACTCAGCATCCCTCCTCAGCACATGTCCAAACCAATGTAATCATGCCTCTCTGGCTTTGTCTCCAAACCTTCCAACCTGTGCTGACCCTCTAATATACTTATTCCTAATCCTGTCCACCCTCGTCACACCCAGTGCAAATCTTAACATCTTTAATTCTGCCACATCAAGCTCAAACACCTGCCTTTTTGTCAATGCCACTGTCTCCAACCCATATAACATAGCTGGTCTCACTACCCTCTTGTAGACCTTCCCTTTCACTTTTACAGGTACTCGTCTGTCACAAATCACTCCTGACACTCTTCTCCACCCACTCCATCCTGCCTGTACTGTCTTCTTCACCTCTCTTCCACACTCTCCGTTACTCTGAACTATTGACTCCAAGTATTTAAACTCATCCACCTTCGCCACCTCTACTCCTTGCATCCTCACCATTCCTCTATCCTCCCTCTCATTCACACACATATATTCTGTCTTAGTCCTGCTGACCTTCATTCCTCTTCTCTCTAGAGCATATCTCCATCTCTCCAGGGTCTCCTCCACTTGTTCCCTACTCTCACTACAGATCACAATGTCATCTGCAAACATCATAGTGGTAGAAAATAATAGTTCTGCTTTATATGATTTTAATTTAATGTAAACTCATTGATATTTTATATTATTAAACTGCTTCTTTTTATTGAGTTTTTATCATCTTTTCTTTACTAGGTGGTTTCCAGAAGTGCAAAACATATATTACCAAGGAAACAAACGAAAGCAGATTCCCAGCAGCAGCAACACTGCCAAATTGGAGTCTTTCTTCAATTGTGCTGCAGCACTGATGACATCCCAGCTTCAGAGTTTAGCACTGGCTTCTATTCAAGATTTTACTGACTTGATTGTGCAACCACTGGTAAGGAGATAGCCACAGCCATTAAATTACTGTACATGTCAATGAAGGAGTATAGCAGTACATCACAACATGGCAAAGTAATAAAGCATCTTTCATGAAAGTAGTAATATGTTGTTGTTTTGAAATGTCAAATGTTTGCAAAATATTACAAATCTTTGATATCTGTACATTTTAATAAAGATTGACTCATAGGTTCATAGGATGTTACAAAGCTATTGACCCAAGGGTCTATACAAGCCTAGCCATTAAATCTCAATATAATACTAGATGAGAGATATCGTCTATACCCAAGGTTTTTCAAACAAGGACTACCCTTGTCCAGGAGAGAAGCCAGGGCAATCCCCAGCAGAAATTTATGGTTTCCCATCCAGTAATCCAGGTTGAGCTTTAAAAAGGTTCATGGAGGTGCTCTGCTTGATATGGATTGGAAGCCTATTCCAGACGAGTGGCAACCTCTGAGAGATGTTTCTGTTTCTTCTGCAGGTCTTGTTTATGTTGCAGGCTAGATTGAGGTCCCTGGAACAGTTGGCTATGTCCCATTTGACTTGCAGATGTTTAGCATTTCCGTTAGATTTGGGTCAGAGATAGTCCTGTAAACCAGACAAAAGTCACCCCTGAGTAGTCTCTACGCTACTGAGTACAGTGAAAGTGACTTCAGTATGTCCGTATAAAACATGTGCTGGATACCCTGAATTTTCTTAGTTAGAAATCTCTGAGGTCTCTTAAGTTGCTGCAGGTGTCTGGTACAGTGCATACCAAAGGGAGCAATAAAGCACAGGGGAGTTGTAACCTCTTTTGTTTTTGAGTTGATGCCTTTGCTAATCAGGTGAGCAACGTAGAATGTCTTCCTCACCACAATAGATACATGGTGGTCAAAGCTGAGTTCACAGTCAACTTGTATTCCCAAGCCTGTTACTACTGAATTTGTAATTGGGGTATTATTGTTTATTCTATAATCATCAGTGACATTGCTTTTGCCAAAGGGAATGATGATGCATTTAGTTTAAGACCATGGTTTTGGCACCAATCATTCGTCTGTGTAAGCCCCTTTTGAAGTACAGTGTAATTTCTAGGGGATTCAATGATAGCACCTAATTTGCAGTCATCCACAAATTTGGTTAGCCACAGCCCCTCTGTTTTGGCCTGTACTTCTGAGAAGTATATGCCAAACCAGGAGGCCCAGCACTGACCTTTGTGGGACCCCACTGGTGACAGATCTTTTGGTAGAGGTAAAGTCTTGAATTTTGACAGGCTGTTGTCAATCTGTGAGCCAGTTTGCAACTCACCTGACAAGATGGGGTTGATATTCAACGGAGTTATTTTGTCAATGATGCCCGAATGTGGGATAGTATCGAAGGCATTGGCCAAGTCAAGATAGGCTGTGTGCATGGCTTTGCCCTTGTCTATAGCTCTGGCCAAATTCTCAAAGAAGTACCCCAGGTTTAGCAGGCTCTTGACAAAACTGAACTGGCACATATCCAGGGTTTGGAGGTCACCTATATCCTTATTTATGAGGTCCATGATGATTCATTCTGTTGCCTTTCAGATGATGCTGGTTAAACTTATGGGTCTATAGTTACTCAGGTCTGTTGCCGAGCTGCCCTTGTGGATATCATTATGCAAGAAAATGTTTTCGTTTCAGTAATGAGTATAAAATAAGGCATATAGAGATTGTGTATGATACAGATATTACCACGTGCATAGGGGATTGCAGGGTATTCAGCTAGTGGCCTCAATCATTGTTGCTACCATAAAAGCTAAGACACATACCAGATCACAGATGTTTACATGACAAATCTTCAAATGCTACTTTTTCAATGATGTACTAAAGCTATGCAACTTCAACTCACTCTAAAATGTTTACACTTATTCTGTGGGAAAAAATAAAAATAACACTTTTAATTATTGAGTTACTAACATCAACTACAGATTGACTGGGGAACTCAACTTCTGCCGTGAATTCCCATGAGATTTCCTGTAATTTTTCAATGATGTACAGTGGTAATGTCAGTGATACAGCAGGTAGCACACTCACCTTTGCAACAGAGGGCTGTGTGTTCTATTCCCACACCAGGTGGAAGGGTGCCGGACACTGCAGTGCAGCATAAGGGGAAGGGGGTGCTGCACTCCTGAGTGTGCTGTCCTTCAGATGAGACATTAAACTAAGGTGCCCCACCTGCTTGAGTTGGTGGTAGCTTGGATGGTAGTAAAAGATCCCACTGCACCTGTCGAAAAGAGTAGGGGAAATTTACTAATGCCCTGGCCAACTTTACCCTAGTAATATAAATATCATCTCAAGTTTCCCCAGAAAAGAGGCTACTAGCCTAGTGGGACTAACCCAGTCAGCAAAGAATAAATAAATAAAAATAAATAAAAACTTGATCAGTTTGTATATCAACAAGCAAATGAGAAGCTTTGCTTTCATTATCATTAACAGCCATCTGAAATCAGCCAGAATGCTGAAGTGATACAGTACTGGGGGAGATCTTGTTGCAAACCTGCATGATCTGATGTCATCTTCATTCCTCCTCAAGATAGGGTCTCAGATCCGACCTTCAGTTCTGGCTCAGCCACATTTCACAGACTTGGATCTGGCTCTCAAGCTCCTCCTCCTTACCCATCATGCCCTACATCCACCCAAATACCCCAGATCTCATTTGCCGCTTTAGTGTCCAGACGGGAGTCTCATGCTCTCAAGTTGTGGGATATTTTCCTTTGGGAATTTTTTGCTAAACTCTACTTAGATTGCATTGTAAGTCCTCCCTCTTTATTTCGTCTCTTCTAGTGTGCATGTGCTGTGTTTGGCTTTCCTGTAACAAAAAAAAAATGGGTAGTTGTAGCTTTTTGTAGTTTTTAAACCTTTGAAGCTTTAAAATTTAACTTAAAACTTTTTAGATTTAAATCTTACCTGTGATTTTTCATAGTTAGGTCTGTGTCAGTGCCTCACTTATCTTCGTCAGATAGGTTTGACAGTTTGTTTTTGGCAGCCTTTTGATTATGGCTGATAAGCCATAGCAAGGTTTCAAGTGCTGCACTTATTATGGGCATAAAATCCCCAACCAGGATGCCCACAAGGATGTATTGCCTGGGTGCTGATCATTTAAAAGTGGATTGTACTATTTGTGCTGCATTTAATCTGCATGCATTAGCTGACCAGAGAAACAGATTGATACTTAGAGGCCTTCTTCCCTTCTCAGCTCTGGAGGCTCAGACCCCTTCTTTGGCGTCATCTTCTTCTTCTCTGGCTACCACAAAAAAGGCTAAAAAGAGGTCTCTCCCTGTTTCCCCGAGGGACTGTCTTGAGGCTAAGAAGCCAAAGAAATTTTCGGATCTGAAGAAATTGCCTCCCCCTTCAGATCCAACAGCTCCTTCAGATCCAGGGGGTGTTATTACCATCTCTTCTCCACCTTCGTTGGTGCCAGTGTCGAATCCAATTCCTCAGGATCCAAGGGATTCGATGAAGTCCCCTGCTCTCTCTTCTAGGTCAAAGCATTCCCAACCTCCCTTATTGGCTTCATCCAGGTCTTCCAGAAGCTGGTCCAAGGTGAATATGGACGAGATAAGGAGATTTCTCAAGGCCCAAAACCAGATGGTGGTAGCCTCACATCTGTCTCCTGTTGGATCCCTGAGCTACCTTGGCCATGCCATCATGAATCTTTCTCTTGTCTGACCTTTGGTTTTGGAGTCACAGGATTCGGGACTTCCATGTGCATGGGGCTTGGTGCACAGAAGCTTCCTTTCTCACTGCCGAGGATGCCCTTGACTAGCCCTGTTCTTGTCTCCAAGCAGAGCAGGTCTCAGAGCTGTGGTGTTGGTGCTGGGTCCAAGGGACTGGGGTTGCCTTAGTCTTTCTTGGAGCCATGTCTTCTCCTAGGTGCCTCAGCACTTGACAGTTTGGGTCCAATCCATTCTGGAGGTTGTGGATCCGAGGTGAGTCCTGCCTCTTTTCTTTTAGTGGTTTCGGCTTTGGGGAGATGGAAAGGACTTCTCCCGGTCCTTTGGCCTTTCAGATAGTGAAGAAGGTTTTCTCCCAAGTTGGAAATCCAATGACACATGTCCCCCAATCCATCCCCATACCCCAGTCAGATCCAGGCCTTACTCCCATTCATCTTGCCATGAGTCTTCCTTTCCTGAACGGCCTCCAAAAACTCCCTGCTCAGGAGGGATCCCTTTCTTCCAACACTTTTCCAGAGTACCCCATTGAGGAAGTTCATCAGAAGACAATGTGCAAAAGGAGGCACATTGACTTCCCATTGGAGTCTTTAACAGAGGACACTGACTTCGATGAGGAAGAAGGATTCCCCCAATCCCTACCAGAAGATGTCTCCTTTGGGGACATAGTTGAGATTCTGAAGCAGAAAGGTGGGTGGTCTGCCCAACCTCCTTCCTCTGAGGAGTCATTTCTCTTGGAGGTGTTCGGGACAAGGCCCATCTACATCTTGGGTGACCCCAAGGCCCATCTACATCTTGGGTGACCCCCCCCCCTCCAGTGGATGCCATGGTTGACTTAGTGTCCTGCCGGGTATGGAAGAAACCGGACAGCACTGAGCCCATACCAAAATGACCGGATAGGTTTCTGGTACCTCCTGCAGATAGTAAACATTGGAGTAAGGGTCCCGTAGTCAATGCCATCATGGTGGTGGCAGCTACTATGAAAGAGCTGACAGAAGAAACTGCTAATGTCCGTCCATCTAATAAGGTGTCTATGGCTCTGGTCACATTCTGGAAGAAGTCCACCAGGTTTAGCAGGCATGACCTGCCCTCGACAAAGCCAAACTGGGATAGTTCCAGGGTTTGGAGGTCACCTATATCCTTATTTATGAGGCCCATGATGATTTGTTTCATTGCCTTACAGATGAGACTGGTTAAACTTATGGGTCTATAGTTACCTGGAGCTGTTGCTGAAAATGTTTTTGTTTCAGTAATAAGTATGTAATAAGGCATATAGAGATTGTGTATGATACAGATATTACAAAATGCGCAGGGATTACAAGGCATTCACCCAATGGCCTCAATCATTGTTGCTACCATAAAATCTAAGACACATACCAGATCATACATGTTTACATGACAAATCTTCCAGTGCTACTCTTTCAATGATGTACCAAAGTTATGCAATTTCGACTCTCTCTAAAATGTTCTTTACACTCATTCTGTGGGAAAAAATAAAAATAACACTTTTAATTATTGAGTTACTAACATCAACTACAGATTGACTGGGGAACTCTACGTTTGCCATGAATTCCTACCAGATTTCCTGTAAGTAATCTTTTTAATGATCTACAGTGGTAATATCAGTGACACAACAAGTAACGCACCTTTGCTGCAGAGGACTATGTGTTCTATTCCCACACCAGGTAGATGGATTCCTGGCACTGCAGTGCAGCATAAGGGGGGGAAGGGGTTGCTGCACTCCTGAGCATGCTGTCCTTCGGATGAAACATTAAACTAAGGCCCCATCTGCTTGACTTGGTGGTAATTCGGGTGGGTCTAAAAGATCCCACAGCACCTGTCGAAAAGAGTAGAGAAAATTTATCAATGCCCGGGCCAACTTCACCCTAGTATTATAAAATTCTCCTCAGGTTTCCCCAGAAAAAGAGGCTGCTAGCCTAGTGGGACTAACCTAGTCAGCAAAGGATAAATGAATAAAAATAAATAAAAACTTGATCAGTTTGTATATCAACAAGCAAATGAACAGCTTTGCTTTCCTTATCATTAGCAGCCATCTGAAATCAGCCAGAATTCTGAAGTGATACGGTACTGGGGGAGATCTTAATGCAGATTTGCATGATCTGATGTTGTCTTCTTCATTCCTCCTCATGATAGGGTCTCGGATCTGACCTTCAGATCCGGCTTGACCACATTTCACAGACTTGGATCCAACTCTCAAGCTCCTTCCTTTTACCCATAATGCGCTGCATCAACCCAAATACCCCGGATCTCATTTGTTGCTTTAATGTCCAGACTGAAGTCTCATGCTCTCAAGCTGTGGGTATTTTCCTTCAGGAATTTTTTGCTAAACTCTACTTAGATTGTATTGTAAGTCCTCCCTCTTTTATTTCTTCTCTTCTAATGTGTGTGTGTGTGTGTGTGTGTGTGTGTGTGTGTGTGTGTGTGTGTGTGTGTGTGTCTGTGTGTGTGTGTGTGTGTTTTTTTGTGTTTGGCTTTCCTGTAAAAATCAAAACAAAAAACATTTAGCTAGTTGTAGCTTTCTCTAGTTTTTAAACCTTTAACATTTAAAACTTTTTAGACTCAAGTCATAGTTAGGTCTCTGTCTGTACCTCACTTCTCTTTGTCAGATAGGTTTGACAGTTTGTTTTTGGTGGGCTTTTGATTATGGCTGACAAGCCATCACTGGATTTCAAGCACTGCAGTTAGTTGTAGGCATAAAATCCCCAAGAGGATGCCCACAAGGAGTGCATATGTATTGCCTTGATGCTGATCATTTAAAAGCAGCTTGTACTATTTGTGCTGCATTTAATCCATGTATGTTAGCTGACCAGAGAAGCAAACTGATACTTATGGGCCTTCTTCCCTCCTCGGCTCTGAAGGCTCAGACCACTTCTTTAGCTTTGTCTTATTATTATTATTCTTCACCGACTACCACAATAGAGGTTAAGAAGCTAAAGAAATCCTCTGATCCAACTTTCTCGGACCCGAAGAAATCACCTCCCCCTTCAAATCCAACAGCTCCTTCGGATCCAAGGGATGTTATTACCATCTCTCCTCCACCCACCTTTGTTGGTTCCAGTGTCGGATCCAATTCCTCGGGATCTGAGGGATTCAGTGAGGTCCCCTGCTCTCACTCTTCCAGGTCAGAGCATTCCTGACCTCCTTTATCAGCTTCATCTATGTCCTCCAGAAGCTGGTCCAAGGTGGATATCGACAGGATGATGAGGAGATTTCTCAAGGCCCAGCTCCAGATGGGGGTAATCTCGGCTCTGTCCCCTGTTAGATCTGTGAGCTACCCTGGCCCACACCATCAGGACTCCTCCGATCCGTCACAGGATTAGGGACTTCCATGTGTGCCAGGCTCAGTGCAGGGGAAGCCTCCTTCCTCAATGCTGAGAATGTCCTTGACTAGCCCTGCTGCAGTTCTCTCTGAGCAGAGCGGGTGTTGGAGCCATGGTGTCAGTGCTGGGTCCTGGGGACTGGTCTTGGCTCCAGCTTTGTTGGCACCATCCCTTCCCTTAGGCATCTCGGCATGGGTCCAATCCCTTCTGGAGGTTGTGAATCTGGGGTGAGTCCTGCCTGTTTTCCCTCTGTGGTTTTGGATTCGGGGGAGATGGAAAGGATTTGTCCTGGTTCTTTGGCCTTTCAGATAGTGAAGAGTGTTTTCTCCAGAGTTGGAGATCCAACTACCCATGCCTCCCAATCCACCCTGTACCCCCGTCAGATCCAGACCTTGCTCCCATTCATCCTGCCATGAGTCTTCCTGTAGCGAGCGGCCTCCAAGAACTCCCTGCTCAGGAGGGATCCCCTTCTTCCAACACTTTTCCAGACTACCCAGCTGAGAAGGTTCATCGGAAGAAGAAATGCAAAAGGAAGCATGTTGAGTCCCCACTGGTGTCTTTAACTGAGGACACTGACTTTGATGAGGGGGAGGGATCCCCCTGATCCCCACCAGAAGATGTCTTCTTTGGGAAAATATTAGAGATCCTGAAGCAAAACGATGGGTGGTCTGCCCAACCTCCTTCCTTTGAGGAATCGGTTCTGTTGAGGCATTTGAGATGGCATTTGAGATGGGCCAGTCTACATCTTGGGTGACTCCGTGGTGGACGCCCTGGTTGACTTAGTGTCCCGCTAGGTATGGAAGGAACTGGACACCATTGAGCCCATACCCAAATGACCCAATAAGTTTCTGGTGCCCCCTGCAAATAGGAGACATTGGAGTAAAGTTCCTGTAGTCTATGCTATCATGGTGGCGGCAGCCACTAAGAAAGAGCTGGCAGGAGAAACTGCTAATGTCCATCCACTTAACAAGGAGTCTAGAGTGTTGGAAAGGAATGGGAAGCACTTCTATGCCTTGGCCACCTTTGCACTGAGGTCGCTGAACTGTCTGGCTCATTTTACTCTGCTTCATTGAGATCTGATCAAGGAGCTCCCAGCTTTTGTTTCAGCGTCCATGTCTGCAGAGGAATTTAAGAAAGTTTCTCTGAAGGTGACCACTTTTTCATCTGTCGCCAACTCATTGATGAGGTTAATTTCACATACCACTGAGGGCACCTCACGAGCAGCCGGTTCAGGACTTTCCCTAAAGAGGCATGCCTAGATGAGGCTATGTGATTTTGCAGAGCACTTTAAGGCATCATTCTTGAATGCTCCTTATGATGGTTCCTCCCTTTTTGGCCATCAGTTTGGGATACACTCACCCACAGAGAAAAGGATAGGAAGACCTACGGAGTCAAATGTTCTACCCCCCAGAGGTCTTTCTTTAGGAACCAACATGGAGGCAAGAAAATGTGGATTTGCAAATCCCAGGGGCCTTTCCAGAACTCACACAGGGAACCCTCTAGAGGCAGGGGGAGGGTTTGATGGTAGATGCCACCCTACAGGCAGAAGGGGTCTGCAACACCAGAACTTTAGGGAAACCTTTCCCGATAAGCCTTACCAGTGCTCCTGAAGTGCCGCCTGACTGTCCCAGTCGGGGGGCCAACTAGCTTTGCACCCACAATCCTGGACCCAGTTGACTCAAAACCATTAGGTGCTAAGCATAATATCCAGAGGCTATTATATTCCCTTTTCTCTTCTACCCCAAACTTCAAAAGATTTCCAGACATGCCACCCGGTCAAAGGGAGCACGCAGCACAGGAAATCCAGCAACTGTTGCTAAAGAGAGTCATCCAAGAGGTACCAACTGAAAGAGGGTTCTGAACCTACTCTCACTTCTTTTTGATGCCGAAAAAGACAGGGGACCCAAGACCCATCCTGGATCTAAGCAAAGTGTATGAATACATAAAGAAGTTGAGGATCTGAATAGTTACAGTTCAGTCCATTCTGCCACTGTTGCACAAGGATGACTGGATGTCCTTGATAAATCTCAAGGGTGCATGCTATCACATCAAAATAGACAGGCAGTCCAGGAGATATCTGCACTTGCAGCTGGGAGCCATTACCAATTTAGAGCACTGCCTTTGGGCTCACCATAGCCCTCCAAGTGTTCACCAAATGCATAGCAGTGATAGCGGCTACCTTGAGGCTCAGGGGATTCCAGGTGTTTCCATACTTGGACGATTGGCTCCTGACCACTCGCACAAGGCATCGACTTATCCAAGCTAAGGATTACTCAAGTCAGTTATCACACCATAAGCTTAAGCAAATCCAACCTGACTCTGGTAAAAAACTTGGAATTGATAGGTAAGCAGCTCAAAAGAAGGGATCAGATAGCTTCTCTTCCTTTACACTGAGTAGCCACTCTGAGAGTTCAGGTAAAGGGATTGTTAGCCCAACAGCCCCCCCCCTTGCTGGATTGGTCCTGCATACCCTAGGATCCATGTCAACAGCTATTCTGTTAGTTCCACTAGCCAGATTTTTCATGCAGGTTCTCCAGTGGGCATTAGTGACACAGTGGTCCATCCTCTTTCAGCTGCTGTCCCATCACATCAGGTTGACTTCCATTTGCAAACATCACCTCAAGTTGGTGGATGCAGTCAGACAACATCATACTAGACAGACTGTTCTTGAACAGCCCCCCCCAATGGCCACCATCACCATGGATGCTTCCCAGTTTAGGTTGGGGGGCTTTACAATGGAAAGATGGCCCGATACACATAGTCCTCTACCGAGATCAGGTTGCATATCAATGTCCTAGATATAAGAGCAGTCCTCCTAATGTTGCAAACCTTTCAGGACGTTCTCCCTTTGGGGGACTATTGCAGTACACACAGACAACATATCTGTTATCTGGTACATCAACAAACAAGGATAAACCCATTCTTACCCCTTGTGCAGAGAGGCCATGAGGGTGTGGGAGTGGGTGATATCTTCAGACCACTTTCTAGTTGAAACCCCTACCCCAGAGAAAACCAGTAATTTAGCGGACAGACTCAGCAGATCACTCCTGGTTCCACACAAGCAGTCCCTCGGTCATTCAGTAGCGGACATGATGTTCATCGTGTTTCACTGTTGCAGTCATCACTGTAGGGTTCTTCCTGCCGGCAGGCAGCCCTCGGTCAGCCAGAATCCCAAAGTCTGGGTCCAGCGTCGGCTGTGTACTGACCCTCCCTGATGTCAGTGCGCCAGGGGTACAAAGCTCCCAGCCGACGCCATGTTCTCCAGTCTTTCTTGCCGCACGGTGGAAGCAGTTTGCAAGTGCTGGTTGGCTGATTCCTGTTATTTTTGGTACTTCTTTCCGAAGACATTCTTCTTTTCAAAGCTAAGTACCCCTTTGGGGAAACTTTTTTCTTGCTCCAGACCGATGGCAGAAAAAGTTAATAATTGTATTTCATGTGGGAAGCAAATACCTCATAAGGATTTTCACTCTTACTGTATTCCTTGTCTAGGCCCTGACCACGATGTAGCTAGTTGTCAGTTTTGTGCTAGATTTAATCAACGTACTATTAAAAGGAGATACTATTTTGAGTTTCATTACTTTGGGAGGCGATTTAATTATAACATGTCGGACATGCTTCCGACTACCGGAGTTCATAAAAGGCACAAGGATAAGGATAGGCCTCCGAGGTCCAAATCAGACGACAGTTTGCAATCAGAACCAGCTGCCAGTTCAGCCGTCATCAGTGAGGCACTTTCGCAGCCCCTGTCGTCGGCCATTACAGAACCGCTTGCCGAAACGGACTCCCACGAGGAGCCAACTAAGCCTTTGAATAATCCAGGTGCAGGACCTTCGGATAATGCTCCGTCGGATGGGACCGGAGCCGCTGTGCAGGTACCAGCTTCCGAGGGGGTTTTCAGGCCTACGCAGCTTCGGGTAAAGGCAAAGACTCCTTCTAAAACAAAGACTCAAGCCCAGGCCTCCTCTGATCTGGGACCTAAATCTCAAAAACAAATGCTTAAAATGGCGGAGGACTTGCTAACTATGATTAGGGGTTCACATCACCCTCCAGACAAAAGGCCAAGACAAGAATTGGATTATGAATCCTCTGATCAGGCATCTATCTCTTCGGTGTCTTCCTCTGAATAGGATTATACTTTCCCTCTTTATGAGGATTCTGATGCTGAGGAATCCATTCCTTCAGCTTCTCTTGAGGATTATTCTTTTGGGGAAACTTTACATGACACGAGGGAACATTTTCACTGGGAAGGACAGGAGTACTCTGAATCTAAGAGAAGGCTTAGGGATTTCCTTCTTCTTCCCCATCACAGACCCCTGGCTATTCCTCCTATTTTGGATATTGTGGATGATGTCTTTTCTGAGTCTATTTTAACTCCTGATTCCTTTCCTCCGGCCCCTGCTAAGCCTGATAGATATTACAGAGTCCCTGACTCCCACCAGTTTCTATTTAAAAATCCTACTGCTGATCCAGAAACCATTTCTCAGGGTCCTAAGGGTGCTAAGGCCACCACTGCTAAGAACCCTATTCCGTCAGATAAGGATTCTAGAGCTTTGGAGAGATGGGGCAAAAAAGTGTACACTTCTGCTACTTTATCTATTAGGGCTTTAAATTGTCAATTTCATATGTTGAAATATCAGCAATACCTTTTGTCTGTTATGAAACAAAAACTGTGTACCATTTCTGCATGTGCAGACAATATGGAATTACAAGACTTGATGCATGCTACTAAGCAGGTGGGGAAACATACCTTACACTGTGGTTTTGATGCTTTGGAGGCCTCTTGCAGGGCTGCTGCCACTGACACGGTCATTAGAAGGCATGCTTGGTTAAAAGAACAAAATTTGCCTGATCAAGTGAAAGCAAAATTACTGGATGCTCCTGTTCAACATAATGTTTTGTTTGGGTCTAAGGCTGAAGAGGTTATAAAGATCTATTCAGTCGCATACCGTCTGCTCAGAGGTGATCTGTGCCTGACATACAAGGCCATGTCCAACCCGGAATTAATGGACATGCTCCACCTCAAAAAATCCAAATCCACCAGAGCCACGAGAGCAACAGACTTAAACCTCAACACGGATACGTGCTGGAGGGACAGATTCATCACCCAGAGACTCCCTACACTATGGAACAGAATCCCAGTCCATGTGAGGCAGAGCCCCTCACTGACTCTGTTCAAGAGAAATCTTGACAAGTGGATGGGAGATCATAGGTTTACCCCGGGAATCATCTCTGTATCACTGCTGGACAGAGGCACAGCAAACTAGTGGGTATAGTATTCTCATCCTAAGGGGTGGTGAAAGCCACACACACTCTGGCTAGGCTTATAAATGCCCTAGGGCAGATAGCCTAGTATGAACCTATGAACCTATGAGCCTATAAGAAAATGGAGGATAAGGCAAAATCCATGCAAACGGTTAAGGATTTCTTACAAGTTCAGCCTCCTAGATTTGGCAGAAATTGGCCAGCTAAAACTTGGTCTTTTCCCAGCTCGGACAGGCCTCAGAGGGGTAGATATAGGCGCCCCAGAGGGAGGGCCCAAGCACAGACCTCTTATAGACCTAGACAGTGGAGTGCTTCCACCTCCAGGGGTGGAGAAGATAGGTCTCAACCTTATAGAAACAGGCTCAATGACTCCCCCTGCATGGCTCCAGGAACCTCTCTCCTGGAAGCTCCTCTGGGAGGAAAACTTTCTCTTTTTCACTGAAATTGGACTTACATAACCCAAGACAAGTGGATTCTGGATGTAGTTTTAAGAGGTTACAAATTCCACTTTCCCACCTTACCAAAACCAAACGGATGGCCAGACCTACCAAAAACTCAATGGGCAGAGGCATTAAAACAGGTGAGGTCCCTCATGGCTATGAGGACCATAGAACTGGTTCCAAATTTAGAGAAGGGACAAGGCTTTTATTCAAGACTCTTTCTAGTTCCCAGAAAGCAAAATACTTGGAGACCCATCCTGGATCTGTCCGTCTTAAATGCTTTCCTGGAGATACCAAAGTTCAAGATGCTTACTCTGCAGCAGCTCCTGCCAGTGTTGAAAAAATATATGGATGGTGACACTGGATTTAAAGGAGGCTTACCTACACATTCCTATCAGACAGGAGTGCAGAAAATTCCTCAGGTTCAAGGCAGGCTCGAAACATTACCAATTCTCTGCGCTGCCCTTTGGCTTGTCTACTGCGCCCGGGGTCTTTACCAAGTGCCTGACACCAGTAGTAGCTTACCGCAGACTCAAGGGAATTCAAATTTACCCTTATCTGGACGACTGCCTTATTCAAGCAGACAGCAAGAACATTTTACTCCGGCACCTGGAATTTGTTCAGAATCTACTCAAGTACCTGGGATTCACTGTGAACAGAAAAAAAGTCAAATTTGACACCCACTCAGGAGATAACTTTCCTGGGTGCTCTTTTAAACACAACAACCCAGATGTCATTCCTGACATCAGAAAAACAACTACAGCTGGCTTCAACTTTCAAAAGCCTGGCGTTGATGTCTCACCTAACTGCAAGGAAATTTCTGCTGGCTTTGGGTTACATGGCTTAATGCATCCTACTCATACCATATGCAAGGCTGCATATAGGAAGATACAGTGGTACCTAAAAAGCGTATGGTCCCAGCATTGTCACAGTCTGGAAACACTGATTGCTGTCTTGCCTTGCCTGCAAAAGGAATTCCATTGGTGGGCCATGGCATGTCTTCAAAACAAAGGGAAAGCCTTCAGTCTACCTCCAGCCTACCAAGTGATAACCACGGATGCCACAGATTATGCATGGGGAGCCCACTTGCAGGGGAAAGGCCTGCAAGGTTTTTGGACAGAGGATCAGAAGCATCTTCATATTAATTTAAAAGAGATGTTAGCTGTGCAGAATGCCCTCTTGGCTTTCAGGGATCTTTTACAGCCAGGGCAGCTACTGATATGGACAGACAACACCACAGTTATGTGGTACATAAACAAGCAAGGGGGTTCACACTCCTACCCCCTTTGCAGACTAGCCATGACTCTATGGAACACAGCACTAGCTTGCAAAGTGGACCTACAAGCTCAATTCCTGTCAGGGAAACAAAACACTCTGGCAGACAGCCTGAGCAGGAACCTGTCAGACCCACACGAGTGGATGCTAGACACCCAAATATTCAAGATGATTACAGAAGCCTGGGGCTGCCCGGACATCGATCTATTTGCATCTCCCCACAACTACCAGTTACAGACTTTTTGTACAAGGACATATCACAAGCTAGCATGGAAAGTGGATGCTCTCTCATTCAGTTGAAGGAACCTCTCTGGGTATGCCTTTCCACCACTACCTCTTCTACCAAGGGTGTTATTAAAAATAAAACAGGACAAACCAAAGCTGATCTTACTAGCCCCAAATTGGCCTCAACAGTTTTGGTACTCAACACTGATAAATCTATCCCAGGAACCTCCTTGGATTCTACCTCAGATTCCATATCTTTTGTCTCAACATCAGGGCCAGGTCCTGCACTCTCATATCAAAACTCTCAGCCTGGCAGCCTGGCGTATTCAGGGTCTATGGTTAATCCTACCCTTTCCAAACAGGTCATGGATGTTATCTTAGAAGCCAGAAGGCCTAGCACTAGGAAATCTTATGAAGGTAAATGGAAGAGATTTTGCACCTGGATGCATGCTCAGGAATCAGATCCTCACATTCCAAATATTCCATTGATTTTACATTACCTAACAGATATGTTGCATAAGGGTTTATCTTTTTTCCTCCATAAAAATACATGCCTCAGCTATCTCTGCACATTATAATACATGCTCAGGATTCAGATCCTCACATTCCAAATATTCCATTGATTTTATATTACCTAACAGATATGTTGCATAAGGGTTTATCTTTTTTCCTCCATAAAAATACATGTCTCCGCTATCTCTGCACATTATAATACAGACCCACCTATTTTTTAACATCCACTTCTGAAACAATATCTCAGAGGAGCAAAGAATTTAAGGCCCCCTAGGACACCACCCATTCCTGCCTGGGACCTCAATTATGTCCTGGAAAAACTTACTCTGCCTCCTTTTGAGCCTGCTGCCACATCTGATATAAAGTATTTATCATGGAAGACTGTTATCCTAATGGCTTTAACTTCAGCCAGGAGAGTCTTGGAGTTACAAGCGCTCATGGCCGTGGAACCTTACATTATTTTTCATCAAGACAGGGTTTCTTTGAGGACTAACGTACTTTCATGCCTAAAGTGGTTTCTAAAGTGGCTTTAAACCAAACTATTCACCTGCCAACTTTTTTCCCTAATCCACAAAATAAGGGGGAGAGGATTTTGCATTCTTTGGATGTGCACAGGCAGCTTCGCTTTTACCTGGACAGAACCAAGGATATCAGGAAAACTGAACAACTGTTTGTTTCTTATGCAGCAAATTCCCAAGGCAAAGCTATTTCAAAACAGACCATTTCTAAATGGATTGCTCCTGGAATCAGATTTTGTTACTCTCATCATGGAAAGCAAATTCCAGGAAAAATTAGGACACACTCTACCAGAGCTGCTGCTACTTCAGCTGCCTTTCTCAGGGGAGTCCCTACCAACGATATTTTGGAAGCTGCAACTTGGAGTTCAGTGCATACTGTCTCTAAGCACTATAATCTCCCTCTTTATTCTAAGTCTAGGGTGGGCTTTGCTTCTGCAGTCTTACAAGGCCTTCTAGCCGCCCCTTCTATTCAATAACCACCTCCCTTTATTTCAGCTTTGGAATTCAACCCTACAGTGATGACTGCAACAGTGAAACACGATGAACATAGTACAGTTGTGTACACTTACCATAAATGTAGATGTTCGAGTGTCTTCACTGTTGCAGTCTGGGATACCCACCCTCCTGTCCCCTCTTGTACTTTTATTGGTGTGGTTCCCTGCTTCACCCTTCTCCTGAGGTGTATTTGCTACAGGGTATGGGGTTTGTTGTATGTTACATTTTTATTTTATTTTTAGCCTTTACTTTTGGGCACCTGACATCTGGGGCAAGAAAGACTGGAGAACATGGCGTCGGCTGGGAGCTTTGTACCCCTGGCGCACTGACGTCAGGGAGGGTGAGTACACAGCCGACGCTGGACCCAGACTTTGGGATTCTGGTCGACTGAGGGCTGCCTGCCGGCAGGAAGAACCCTACAGTGATGACTGCAACAGTGAAGACACTCGAACATCTACATTTATGGTAAGTGTACACAACTGCACTATCTTCAACTGTTGGGGTCAACCATGACATGACCTCTTTGCCTTTCCCCGCAACAACAAATGCAGCAAGTTCTTCACTCTGATCCCTCCTCAAGGGTAATCCTGGAGGGATGCTGTAGTTCACGATTGGCCCCAAGGTCTTCTGTATGCTTACCCTCCTTTCTGCTCATCCTGAAGTTCCTTCAGAAGGCAAGTAGGTTGAAGAGCTCAGTCATCCTCATTGCCCCCTTCTGGCCTCATCAGGTGTAGTTCCCCTTCTTATGGTTTCATCTGAAATTTCCTCCTTGGATAACTAGAGCCATGTCAGGACCTCCTTTCTCATCCATCAGGAATGCGGTATCCGAATCTTTGGGTCCTCAAATTGACCGCTTAGTTTCTCCACTTCCAAACCTAATGAGACATTCCAGGCTTAAGTCCCCATTCCGAAAATTTCTTCTAGCCTCCTAGGCTTCCACCAAAAAAGTCTACACCAGTAAGTGGAAGAGATTGGGAGGGTGGCCTAATGGTTAAGGTGCTTGCCTTACAAGCACATGTTGCAGGGTTTGAGTCTCACAAGGGATAATTGGCTAGGCTTAAAATGACTCGCAAGGGCAGTTAGCTTAGTACGAACCTGTAATCCCCTATAATCCCTATAATTTGTTATTTAGGCCACAAGCAAAACACTGACCCCTTTTCAACACCAGCTTCAGACATTTTGCTATTTCTTAGTACCCTTTTCAAGGAAGGTGCTAGCTTCTCGACTGTCAAAATCCAGTTAGCTGCTATTTTCAGTTTTCATGCTGCAAGTTAGTCCCATTCTCTGTTCACTTTTAGGCTATACAAATCCTTCATGAAAAGTTTTTTCATATTAAGGCCTCCAGTCAAGGACCCATTCCCTCCTTGGGACCTCACTCTTGTGTTGCAGGCTTTGACCCAGGGACCCTTCGAAGCAACATTAAGTTGCGACTTGAAGTTTATGTCATGGACACAGTCCTTGTGGTGGCTATAACTTCTGCTAAGAGGATTTCTGAACTACAAGCCTTATTCTCTAAGCCTCCTTACATACTTTTTTCATAAAGACAGTGTGTCCTTATGCACCAGTCCTTCCTTTATGCTCAAAGTAGCTACTGAAAGCAATTATCAGTCAATCCATCCAATTACCAGTGTTCTTTCCAAATTTTTCTAATAAAAGAGAGTATGTTCTCCATCTTCTAGATGCTCATAGACAACTCCATTTTTACCTGCACAGGACCAAACAACACAGGAAGTCTGATCAGCTGTTTGCAGCTTTCTTATCTAATAGACTTGGACAAGTGGTGTCTAAAATTACCTTGGCAAAATAGTTATCTGGTTGCATTTCATACATTTACTCATCCAAAGGATTGGAATTACTTAGACCTCCCAGGGCACATTGCACCAGAGCTATGGCTACTTCTACGGTTTTCTATTCTAGAACTTCCATTGATAATATTTGTGCAGCATCGACATGGTCTGATAGTCACACTTTTGTATTGCACTACAAGTTGGATATCATATCCAGGAGCAGGGCCTCCTTTGGTTCAATGGTACTTTGGCATATCCTTCCATGAGGGCCACCCCAGGATCTATGTATCTGGGGACTCTGACCATGTCATGAGGAGGAATGAAGAAGACACCATCAGATTGAAAGGTTATGTCTTACCATAACTTGGCATCTTTGTTGTCTTCCTTCATTCCTCCTCACTTTCCTAACCAACCATCCCACTGCCGTTTTTATTCTAGAAGAACCTGGATTATTAAGGGACTCCTATGTCACATGTCTGAGCCTCTTCTGCCATTCTTTGCTGTATGGTGATGTATGTATGAAATCAGCAAACTCGATTTTTGAGGTATTTGGGTGGTTGTAAGGCATTATGGGCAAGAAGGAGGAGCTTGAGAGTAGGATCCAAGAATGTGGCTAAGCTGGATTTGAAGGTCAGATCAGAGACCCTGTCATGAGGAAGCATGAAGGAAGACAACAACAGATGCCAAGTTATGGTAAGACATAACCTCTTGATGTGATGTTGTCAATCTCGTCATTATTTTTACTGATGGATATGATATGATCTGTCAGATCCATCTCAGCCATTTTGCAAGCTGGAGGTCTTCAGCAAAGATCATGGGTCTCCATTGCTCATAATGCAACCTCCTAGCTTCCCCAGATCTTGTTTACCGCGCAGCAAAGAGGTCATTTAGCAGCTTTTGGCTAAGTGTTTTTCATATTTATACTCTTTTAATACTACAGTTTTTCTGACTTTTCATAGTTTTAAAAACCCCTTTTACTTAATATCTTTACCCTGAACAAGTGTTTGCGAGTCTCTTTCCCTTTCTCCTTTTATCGTAGTTAGCGTATGTTCAAGTTAGAGTGTGTCTTAACTAGTCTGACCAACGTCTGTTTAAAGTAGAGAACATTCTTTTCTCCTTTCTAACCTTTTCTATCATTAAAAAATAAATTCTCTCGTTCCTTTCAATTTTTTCGGTCCATTTCAGTTAGAGGACTGTTCCCAGTGTTTTGTGTGTGTGTCCTGTTCCTCCTCTTCTTTTCTTATTTTTTGAGGGAGGAAAGCCTCTGAACTTCAAAAAAAAAAAAAAAAAATGTGAAAAATGCGGGAAAAAGATGCCCCTTAGAGATTCACACAGCCTATGTGTGTAATGGTTGGGGCCACTACATTTACAAGAATCGTGCTCCATCTGCCATGGATTTAACGAGCGGGCATCGATGGAGTGCAAGAATAAACTTATTCTAAAAGGTCTGATTAAGACCTCCTTTTCTGAGTCTATATCACCAAAATCGTCTTCCTCAGCAAAGTCTGAAAAACTGGATAAGCCACAAAAATGAGCTTCTTCAGAGCTGAGATCCTCTGGAGCCAAAGCAGAAAGCTCCCAAGCTGTCAGCTCCAAAGGAAATATGAGAGAAGACAACTCAAGTCTGTTCCAAGTCAGTTTTTCCATCTCTTTCAACTTTCTGATTTAAAAGCCTGCATTTGCACTTGTTTCCCACCTTTCCTGTAACTAGTCTGGTCCAGATACAGATTTGCTGCATCCAGGACTGCTTGTAAGCTTCTGAGCCCCTGCCACCCAAGCCTTTCTGTTTTGGAGGGAAGCCTTCTAGCTTATAATTGAGAGTGGTAAGCACTAGGTAGCCTATCTACCACAAGAGTGGTTTCTGGCCCAGAAATTGTAGTTTGGGTAGTTTTTCCATCTCTTTCAACTTTCTGGTTTAAAAGCCCGCATTTGCACTTGTTTCCCACCTTTCCTGTAACTAGTCTAGTCTAGATAAATATTTGCTGTATCCAGGACTGTTTGTGAGCTTCTGAGCCCCCCCAAGCCTTTCTGTGTTGGAGGGAAACATTCTAGCTTATCAGTGGGAGTGATAAGCACTAGGTAGCTTATCTACCACAAGATCCAGGTACAAATTCTTAGTTTTAGCACTTGAATGTGTTTATTCGTGCTCAGCACTTGTTAACACTAAATAAGCTACAAATTACTACAGTACTCAACCTTCCTCTTTACCTAGATGAAAACCGTTCTTGTACTTACTTTCCTCACTTGCTTAGAGAAAAAACAGCTCTTATACTCACTTTCCTCACTTGTTTAGAGGAAAGCAGTTTTTTTTATTCAGGCATGCCCAATCTGATGAATCTGGGCATCTTGGGGCAATGTAGCAATTGCCTCATGTACACAGACAACTCTCTCCTCCTACTACCCAACACCACAACCTGTGAGAGATGCACTTATCTAGCCAAACTGGAGGTAAAGCTGTCTCTCCAACCAAGACTGAACTTGACAGTCAAGAGGAGAAGGTAAACACTTGCACCACACCACACTCATTGCATAGTCCCACTAAACCTACACCACCAAAATCCACACATAGAAACACAAAAACATTTGTGGGGGCTTTCAATAATAATCTGCTCAAGCAACAGAGACCTCCAAAGCAGAAACGCAAGCAAACTCCACCCCCCAAACACAACCCAAATGACACATAGCCCACAGACTCAGTGTGCCACTCAACCACAACTCATAAAGCAAAACAACGTCCCTGACACACTAGTCATAAGTGACTCTGTAGTCAGGCACACTGATGTCCCACTCACCAGGCTAAACAAGGAGAAGGTTACTGTCAGCTGCCTGTCGGGTGCCAGGATCTGTCACATAACCCACGCACTCAGGTCACTCCACAAGAAGTACAAATATGACTCTGTCATTGTCCATGCTGGTGTGAATGACATGAGACGTACCTCCCTGGACTACATGAAAAGAGACATGGAAGAGCTCTCCGATCTTGTAGCCCAGGCAGGTATGACTCTAGCCCTGAGTAGCATCCTGCCATTGCCCAGAATGATACCGCAGTACAAGGACAAATTGATTGACTTCAACAATTGGCTAAGCCTCTGGTAAGAGGATCCAGTATCTGTCTGCCTGGGATGACATGGTTGACAGCCCACGATGCTTTGCCAGAGATGGCCTGCGCCTGTCACCCCTGGGATTCCGGATACTGGCTAAGGCTCTTGTTGCCCCTATAGTGCCCTTTTTAGGCAAGGTTCAAATGACAAATTCACCATCATAACAAGAACAGGCAAGCAAAACCTGAGGGTAATGCTACTCAGTGCTAGAAGTCTAAATCTCAAAATGCACTCCCTCAAGACACTCCTTAAAATGGAGAACATTGATATCTGTGCAGTGACTGAGACCTGGTTCAAGGCTCTAGAGAGCAACCCTGCATTACCAGACTATAACTCATACCACTCTTTTTGGCCACCTAACCTGGACCGGAACACCAAAGGTGGAGGTGTGTCCATATTCATTAAGGATATCCACACCTCCAGGCTAGTTGCTTAGCATAATGCATCCGAGGTTATCCAAGTGCAACTAACTCTGGGCAAAACTGAAATCCAAATTGTAGCTTGCTACAGATCCCCCACCATGCCCCAGGATTCTCACTCCTCTTTTCTTGATATACTAGAAAATATTAAGAGTTCATCCAAACACCCTAATAATGGGCTATTTCAACTACCCTACCATTAAATGAGAAAATTACTCATGTACCAACTCCTTCACTCAACGCTTTCTGGAATTCATAAATTCCAATGCCCTGAATCAACTTATCCACACCCCCTCCAGGGGCAACAGTATCCTAGACCTAGTCATTACCAACATGAGTGACCGGTGTTCCACACGTGAAGTCAACTCCTCGGTCAGATCCAACCATAAGCTAATCACCCTAGATATCTACATCCCGCCCCCACCCCCCATTAAGGAAATCATGATAAAACATTTCTCCAAAGCCAACTTCATGCTTCGTAAGACAGAAGTGGCGAACTTCATGACACCCATGCAGATGAACAATACAGTTACAACTGCTGAATCCTACACAGATGCACTCTATAAGCACTTACATCAGTGCATGGATCGTGCTATCCCAAACAGAACCAAGACACTATCCTCCAAAAAAAGGAAGCCAATCTGGTGGTCCCCTGTCATAAGTAAACTTTACAACAGAAGGAAGAAACTGTTGCAAAAGAGAGTAAAATCCCATGAGTGGAGGAGTTCCCTGGTCAGCCTTTGTAAGAAGCTGAGATCCCTTATAAGATCCTCCAAAGCTAGCTATGAAAACAAAATCACGACTGATTCTAGGGACAACCACAAAGGATTCTATAGCTATGTCAAGAATCTCAATGGCAACACCCAGCTCTGCTCTGAATTACAGCACAATGGCATGAAAATTACAGAACCAACTGATATTGCAAACGTCCTGGCAGATAGGTTCAGTGGTAACTTTACCCCCCTGACTCCCTGAAGGGCCCATAACTATACAAGAAGAATGTAGAGTCCCTGTAATCACAACTATGCAGGTAAAAGCTGCACTCTCTAAAGCCAAAAACACAGCATCCATGGGACCGGACAACATCCCAGGCTGCGTTTTACACGAACTTCAGAATGAACTGGCTCCCCACCTAAGCAGCATATTCAATCATAGTCTCACATCAGGCTTTGTGCCAACTGAATGGCACACAGCAACAGTTATCCCACTCCACAAAGTTGGGGAGCCACCAGTGATCCCGGGAACTTTCACCCTATTAGTATGACAAGCCTGGTCTCTAAGGCCATGGAACGTATCATCATGGAATTCATAAACAAAGATATTGGTAACCTCCAAACTCTGGACCACACCCAGTTCAGATTTGTGAAAGGCATATCATGCCTTCTAAACCTGATTGACTTCTTTGAGGCAGTCACCCAAGCTGTAGATGAGGGTAAGGCGGTTCACACAGCTATCTTGACCACACCAAGGCTTTGACACCATCCCCCATTCTGGAATTATAGTTAAACTTACTAAGCTGGGCATTAATCCCTACGTCACTCAATGGGTTGCCAACTGGCTTACTGACAGAACCCACATTGTAAAAGTAGTTGACTCCAAATCCAGCTCCAGACAAGTGACAAGTGGAGTACCTCAGGATTCAGTCCTGGGACTTCTCTTGTTTGGTATCTACTTCCCTGAAGTACAGGCCAACACTAAGGGACTCTGGCTAACAGAGTTCAAAGATGACTGCAAACTGGGAGCCATTATTGAATCCCCAAATGATGTTGATACTCTACAAAAGGGCCTTACAGAAACAGATGCTTGGTGCCAGAGCCATGGGCTCAAGCTTAATGCCAAGAAATGTATAGTTATCCCCTTTGGAAAAAAACATGTACCCGTGAATTACCACATAGGTGGCAGTACACTAAACACCGAAACTGATAAGAGACTTAGGGACACAGGTGGACAGTGGTCTCACCTTCAATAACCACATCACCACAATAGTCAGGAAATCCTTCTTTGTGGCACACCTCATCACTAAGGGCTTTTCATCTAGAAAAAAGGAGGTCATTGTCCCACTGTGCTCATCCCTCATTTGAACCATTATAGAACACAATGCCCCATTTGGTATGTACCTCTCAAGACATCTGCAACAACTGGAAAGGCCACAGAAATACCTCACTAAAAGAATCACAGGCCTAAAGCAGATGCCCTATGCTGACTGCCTTAAAAAACTCCAGCTATACTCTGTCGCATATCGTCTACTCCGGGGCTTTCTCTGCTTAACATACAAAGCCATGTCAAACCCAGAGCTGTTGGACATGCTACACTTAAAGAAATCCCAATCCCTCAGAGCCACACGCTCCAGGGATCTAAACCTTGTCATCACAATAAACAAAACATGCTGGAGGGATAGGTTTCTGACCCAGAGACTCCCCAGATTCTGGAATAGACTGCCCATACATGTCAAGCAGAGCACCTCTTTGGCTGTCTTCAAATGGAACCTTGATGACTGAATGGGAGAAAAGAAATTCACCCCAGGGATCACGTCAGTCGTCCTGCTAGTACATTCTTGGGTCCCTTCACCTTTTCTAGCAAGATCAAGGTCACCTACCCTCTCTACTTGGTCGACCAGGTGTCTGTCTGATTAAGATGTGGATAAGGTGGTGGCGAGACTGTTAAAGACACCGGCCTTAGCCAAGTTATTGTTGGATCCAAGCCCACGGGAATCAAATCAGGCAGTCTTCCCTCAGATCTGGCATCTGCCCCAGAGTTTCTGTCCAGTCAGAGCAGGAGACCCCCTGGGAGCTGACACTCTCCAGTGTGGTCTGTAGAGCTAGTTTGGATCTCACCGGATCTGACCCTGCCTCTGAGGGCCTCGGTGTGGGTGAGGTCAGCTCCTACCTTGACTTTGGAGCTTCCATCTCCTGCTCCGGTGGTTCCATCAGCTCAGACAGCTCATTTGTTGGATCCGGGGAGATCTTTGGAGGAGGGACGTACTGCCTTTGAAGTTATGAGAAGGGTTCTGACTACCTCTCATTCTGAGTCACAGTCTCCCTCAGATCTTCCTCCCAGCTCTGTCCAGGTGTCTTTGTCTTCTCATCTACCCTCTCCACAGGTCCACAGAGACCCTAGGCCTCAGGATGTGCAAAAGGGGACTTCCACTCTTCTGAAACCTCCCCAGAGTATCCCACTGAAGAGGTCCCTCAGAGGAGGACATGCAAGAGGAAGCATCTCGACTTCCCAGATGTGCCCATCACATCTGATACTGACCCCGAAGCAGAAGGGTCCCCACAGTCTCCTCTTAAAGATGTCTCTTTTGGAGGCATCCTGGAAATCCTAAAGCAGAGAGATGACTGGCAGTCCTCCTCCCCTTTGGCCGAGTTGGTTTACCTGAAGGCCTTTGGGTCTCACCCTTCAACCTCTTGAGTGACCCCTCCTTCCAATGAGCTTATTGAGTTAATCTCTCAGAAGGCTTGAGAGACCCCAGAGCCTACTCCCTAGGAGGCCAAATAAATATATTGCAGCCCCTAAGAATAAGAACTTTTTGACAAAGGGTGTAGCAGTTCATGGGTCATGATGGTGGCCACTAAAAAAGAGCTTTCCGAGACCAGTTCTTCTGTCCATTCTTCGAATAAGGATTCCAGGTCTATGGATAGGTAGGGGAAACACGTCTTTTCATCAGCGACCTGTGCCTTATGGTCACTGAATTATCTTACTCACTTCATTGGATTGCAAAAGAACCTGTTAAAGGTACTTTCAGACTCCCTCCAAGGAGCGGTAGCTGATGCGGCGGCAGATAGTCAATGCTCAGCTCGCCAACCTAAATTCAGTTGTTAACTTGTCCACAAGGCTCATATCTTATGTAGCAGATGGAATGAGTAGGACAGTGGTTTCAGGTATCTCTGTCTCAGGAGGCAGGCTTGGATGCACCTTTGTGATTTCACCAGGTGGGAACAAGAAGGGTAAGACCTTGTCTGCCACTGGAGCACATTTTTCCACACTTACTAGACCCTTTCCCAAAGTTCAGAGAGGTAGTGGGAAGATGTGGTTCAGAAAATATCAGAGGTCTTTCCAAGAAGCACAGGGTGAAAGTTCCTCTAGTGGCAGAGGGGGGAACAATGATGGAAGATGCCACCCTCGCGGTAGAGGAGGCCCACAGAATCAGGCCACCAGAGAATCATTTTTTGCTAGACTCTTCTAACACTCCTGAAGGAGTGCCTGACTGTTTGCCTCTGAAGGCAGTCAGGGGTCAATTGTCTCTGCACCATGAAACCTGGCAAAAGATAAATGACAAATAGGAGCAGGATATATCCAGAGAATATATCATTACCTTCTCCTTTCCTGCTCCTTAAAGCAAGTCAATTCCAGACATTCCACCCAGTCAAAAGGAACGAGCAACATTAGAAATCCAAAAGTTGCTAAGAAGAGTCATCCAAGAAGTCCCCACAGACCAGAGAGGATCCAGAACTTACTCAGTATTTTTTTTAGTTCCAAAGAAGAAAGAGGACTGGAGACCCCTTTTGGACCTCAGCAATCTAAACAAGTCTGTTAAAAAAGACCAGGTTCTGGACGGTGACACTGCAGTCGATACTTCCATTCCTGGAAAAAAGACAATTGGATGTGCTCTATAGACCTTTAGGATGTGTACTGCCACATTCGAATGGAAAGGTGATTAAGGAGGTTCTTGCACTTCTGGCTAGGAGCTAGTCAGTTCCAATTTCGATCTCCGCCCTTTGGTTTCACTACAGATCCCAGAATGTTCACCAAGTGCATGGCAGTAGTAGTGGCTTATCTGAGACGCAAAGGATTCTGCATGTTTCCATATCTGGATGATTGGCTCATAACCACCCTGACCAGACATCTTCTGCTACAAACCAGGGACTACACCCTTCAACTATACCCCTCTCTAGGTATTGCCATAAACTATGAGCAATCTGCTCTAGAGCCATGTCAAAACTTAGTCTTCATAGGAGCTGAGATAAACATGACTACACTACTAGCAAGACTCCCACAAGACAGAGTAGACTATCACTGGTATTATGTACAATTTTTAATCAGGAAGACGCAAGCCTCTGCAAGACTGGGTTTTCAGGTTCTGGGGAAAATGGCTGCGTTAGTTGTACTCATTCCCCTAGCTCGTCTTCATATGAGAATTCTTCAATGGCTGCTTTCCGCACAATGGTCAGTCTTGGAATTTCCAATGTCACACAAAATCTTGATAACCATCTGCAAAAATGATCTCCAATGGTGGATTCACTGTTCATTAGTATGTGAAGGCTGTCACTTTATCCCCCCTCAACCCCAGGCCACGGTGACCACCGACACTTCCCAGATAGGGTGGGAGGGCATTATCTAGGGAAGACGGTCCAAGGCATCTGGTAGGAACACGAGGCTCCTTTGCACATAAACATCCTAAAGAATGATAACAGTCTAGTCAGACAACATGTCTGTAGTCTGGTACATAAATAAACAGGGGGGAACCAGATCTTTGTCTAGAAGCTCTGAAGGTCTGGCAGTGGGCAGTGGCTTCCAACCATTTTCTGATAGCAAAGCACATCCCGCGGAAATCCAACATGATTGCAGACAAATTGGGCAGTGTCATACTATGACCACACGAGTGGTTCCTCAGTCAGAAAGTTAATGAAGAGATCTTCCGGAAAGGGCCAGCCTTGCTGCGATCTGTTCACATCACCCACCAATGCAAAATGCAGCAACTACTTTGCTCGGATCCCTCCCACAGGGGAGTCACCAAGGGATGCACTTGTTCATGATTGGCCTCCAGAACGTCTTTATGCCTTTCCTCCTATCCCTCTAATTCCCAAGTTTTTGCAGAAAGCAAGTTTGTTGGAGACAAAAATAATCGTGATTGCCCCCTATTGGCCTCTTCAAATCTGGTTCCCCTGTCCTTGGCGTCATCTTCGGGATGAATCATAGATTCTGGACCTTGCTCCAGACCTTCTGACTCACCCATCAGGGATAGTTCATCCCAACCTGGACAGTCTCAAATTAACAGCTTGGCTGCTCTAGTTCCTCTGATAGCCAGGTTTGCTTTCCTTTCCTCTTCAGTCAAATTCCCATAAAACATCCACACGAACACTGTACAGGAGTAAATGGCAGTGATTTGCTACATGGGCCAACAATAATCAGATAAATTCCCTTTCTACACACATACATTCTATTCTAGAATTTTTGGCAAAACGTTTCAGTGAAAGAGCTGCTGCAGCTACTGTTAGAGTCCAGCTGGCAGCAATTTCCATGTAGGACAGAATGGTTCGGGAATCATGTCACACACACTTTCTAAAGCTTTTTTGAAAGGAAACTACTATGATAAGACCACCATATAGAAATCCAACACCCTCCCCTGGGATCTCAACTTCATTTTGACTAACATCATTTGTCCCTCTTTTGCACCTTCGGTGACATGTGACTTGTAATACCTGTCCTGCAAAACACTCTTTTTAATGGCTATTACTTCATCCTGAAGAGTTTCTGAATTACAAGCTTTGTCAGCCAAGCCCCCATACCTAATTCTCCATAAGGACAGAGTTTCTTTAGCAATAACCCCTCTTTTCTATTGAAGGTTGTGTCGGAAAATAACCTCAACCAATCTATAGAGCTACCAGTTTTCTTCCATAACTTCCAAAATAACGGAGAATATTCACTGCATCTCTTACATGTTCATAGACAGTTGCATAGAACTTCTGAAATTAGGAAATCAGATCAGCTTTTCATGTCTTATTCTGATATTAAAAAAGGTCAACCAGTCACAAAAGTTACTTAATCTAAATGGCTTACACTATGTGTATCTTACATTTATAATTCAAAAAACAGACCACTTCCAAATACTGTGAAAGCTCATTCGACAAGGTCTGTAGCTATTTCTGCAGCTTTTCAAGCTAGATTAAAATTGGATAGCATCTGTGCTGCAGCAAGTTGGGCAAAACCTCATACTTATTACAAAGTGGATTTGGCGTATAGGAGTATATATTTTCTCTTTGAAACTGCTAGGGGTAAACACGATCTGAGTAAGCTGGGGGTTGCATTATGGGTAAAGGAGGCCCACGAGCTTTGCTGAACACGTCAAGCTTGCAAAATGGCCGAGAAGGATCCGACATATTGGATCCGACCCATCAGTGAGAATAAAGGGTGAGATGGACAACACACATGGAATGTTATGGTAAGTACATAACTTCTTTTTTTAGACTGATAAGAGTTTTTAATAAGCTGCTTGTCTGAAGCTGTTGAAATAACTACATACCGCAATACACAAATTAAAGCTGTTTAGCTATTGTTAAATTGTCTTCTATGCATAACAAGTCAGGTAGTTTCATGCATTTGTCATCAGGGTATGAGTCTTCTGTGTAGCCTTATTTATGAGGCAGAGGTGGCTCAATAATTAGTACAGCCAGAATCCAAGGTACTTGCAGTGCTGGACAGATTGCAGTGACATCCAGTCTGAACCAGTGATTTCTAAAGTTGTACAACCGGTAATCTTGTGTGCTCCCCAAGCAGCATAATTTTAGCATTCATATGGTTTTAATCCTTTATAAATGCATAACAGATTACTGCATAGTTTATATATATTATCCTTTGTTTGATTTCAGCAGTCCAAAAGAGTCATGTTATCTGTACAGAGAATATTAACCTGATGTTGTCAATTTTCATTCTATCCTTAACTGAAGGAACTGATGGGTTCAGATCCTGTCCCTCAGATCTGACTCAGCCATTACTAAAGCTTGTGGCAACCAAAAACTCTTGTTTCTCCCTTTCCCATTTCGCACCAACCCTAAGATCTGATGTTGTTAATCTTCATTCATTCCTTACTGATGGGTTCCCAGTTTCGTCCTCGGAACCGAGCCGGCCTTATACAAAGCTCCTGTCAGCCAAAAACTCTTGAGCCAAGATCCTACCCAGAATGCTCTGCTCCCTTTTAAGATCTCGTTTACCACGTTGCTGTACAGCCGTGTCAAGGCACTCTCTCAGCTAACTGAATAATTTTTTTGAAAGTTTATATATTGTTAGTGCTTTGAAAGTTTTCAATCCGTTACTATTTCTATACTCCTACCCTGTCGTAACTTTAAGACTCTCTCCCTTCAGTTTTCTTCTCTTTTCTTACCTTTGAGGTAATTCTTCATTACCATCATTGATAATCCTTCCTTTCTCTCTTCTTGCCCTTCTGGGTAGCTTTTCTTAACTCTTTGGTTCTGTCATTCTTCTCCACATAGTTATGTCGGACAAGAATAGTAGTGTTGGTTTCAAACATTGTAAGGATTGTGGCTGTAAGTTACCGCTTTCTGATGGCCATGATTTGTGTCTATTGCTTGAATGTCTCCCACCTTTCAGTGAATCCCCCGTGTGGGATTTGTAGAAACTTTTCGAGCAGGACTCTCAATGAAAGAATGAACGAGTTAATCCTGAAAGGCCTCCTTAAAACTCCTTTCTGTGAGGCTATCTCTGGATTGGAAGGCTCACCCCCTCCTGCTAAACCCCGTAAGAGACGTTCTTCTTCCTCCTCGAGGTCGCTCACTTCATCTCTCTCTGGAGATCTATGGGGTTGACTCATAAAAAGGTAAAAATGTCCAGTCCGGCGCTGCCAACTCTGACCCTTTCGGCTCCAGGTTCGACACCGCCCTAGTTGAATCTTGCTCCAGCTATGTCCTCTTTATCACGACCGGCACCTGAGTTCTCGGTGCAGACACTTACAGCTCTGACAGTTTCATCGCATCCTTTACTGGCACCGTCTCTGCAGGTACAGTCTCCTTTGGCACCATTGGTGCAATCTCCTTCGGCCTCGAGTGTGATTATACTGTCCTCTATGGTGCAGACACCTTCTGCACCAACATGCTCTTCGGTGCAGTCCTTTTAGGCACGGTCATTACTACTGGTGCAGACACCTTCCTCGATGGTACCATACTCATCGGTGCAGACACTTGCCACACTGCCCCTTACAGTGCAGACACCTTTGACTTCTATGGTGCTGCCTTTGTCAGCACAGACTACCTCAACACTATTCTCCTCATTGCAGACACCCTCGGTTTCGGGCTGTACACCACTTGAACTAGCAAGGACCAAGTACTCTCCTTCTTTGGATCAGTTTGTTGGTAGCCAATATAGCACTTTTCCAGAAAGGCCAGAATCACCTTCAGGTTTCTCTATGAGGTCGACCAGGAGCCTCTCTGAACAAGATGTGTTGTGGCTTGTCGACCATTTGCTTGTGGCCGGAGGTCTCTCTCAAACATCTAAAGCTACATTCCCTCTTTCAGGTGAACGTATTTCTCCACAGACTCCAACGTACATTCTTCTTTAGACTTCCATGCAGGCATCGAAGCCCCTTACTCCGACAGCAGCTTCCCTCCCTCCGACCCCAATAGTGGACCTCACTTTGGAGCTTGAGTTGTCCTTGTGGCCCTTGGTGCACTGCTAGTAGCTGTGCTGTGGGGGAGGGCATTCTTGGTACCATGCAGATATTTTCTATGACGCCCTCCAGGAATCCTCCCTCCCTTAAGCTCCAAAGCCCTCTTGAGACTCCTGGTCTGGGGGTCGGCTCATCGGAGCGGGGTGTGACCCCGGTTCTGAGGTTTTTGTGGTTGGTTCCTGGCTTCCATCCCTCGTTGGGCAGTCCGGACTTCCAGGCCATGGAGAGGGCGCTTGCCTCCACTGGCAAACCCCCCATGTCTCAGTCCTCTCCCACCTCTGTGCCGCAACTGTCACAAGCCAGAACCACTGTACACCAGGCACAAGGGCCTCAGGTTTCTCCCCCTCAGGAGACCCCCTCTTTGCAATCTTCCCCAGAACTCCCCACTGAGGAAGTACCTCGCAAGGTTTCATGCAAGAAGGAAGCACATGGACTCCACTGAGGAGTCTTTGACTGAAGATATGGACTTTGATGACAGGGAAGGGTCCCCACAGTCACCCTCTGATGAGGTGTCCTTTGGTGACATCCTCGAGATCCTAAGACAAAGGGGTGACTGGAAGTCCTCCAATCCTTCCTCAAGAGGAATTCATATTTCTGGATGCCTTTTGCTCCTGGCCTCCTACCTCCTGGGTTACCCCACCGGCCGATGAGCTTGTCCAGCGTGCATGGAAGGCTCCTGACACCCTGGAAACTATACCACGGAGGCCTGCCAAGATTTTATCTCCCCCAACTGAGCATCCCCATTGGTCAAAAGGTCTTCCAGTAGATGCCATGTTGGTGGCAGCTGCAACTAAGAAAGACTTGACAGAAGAGAGCTAGACTGTCCATCCACCCAACAAGGAGTCCCGGGCGATAGACAGACTCTGGAGATGTTTGTTTGCTTCATTGACCTTCGCCGTAAGGTCCTTGAACTACTTGGCACACTTTACAAGGCTCCAGAGGGATATTATCAACCAACTCTCTGAAACCTTGGCAGGAGCTGTTTCTGATGAGGTCCGTGACAAGGTAGCTTCTCAGATAGCGATGCTAAAAATCCATATCCAATTCTTCAATGCATCTTATTTCACACACAATGGAAGGAGCGCCTAGAGTGGCAGGTGCAGGTATAGTCATGAGACGACATGCCTGTATGCACCTTTGCGACTTTGCGGACTCCTTTAAGGCTTTCTTTATGAATGCCCCCATCAAGGCTGCTTCTTTGTTTGGCCCTAAAGTTAAAGATACGCTGGCAAGGTGCGAACAAGATGGCAAGACCCTATCTGCCATTAGTGTCAGACACTCCACTCCAACGATTCTATTCCAGAAATCAGAGGAGCGGGAAGATGTGGCACAGAATATCACAAGGCTCTTTCCATGACGCACATGTCGAGTTCTCCCCAAGAGGTAGAGGGGGAAACTCCAATGGAAGATGCCTTCTTCAGGGCAGAGGAGGTCCATGTAACCGGGGTTCCAGAGATTCTTTCTCTGGGCAACCCTACCAGCGCTCCTGAAGAGTTGCCTGACTGCTCACCTCTGGAAGTGGTCGGGGGTAGTTTTTCCTTGTACCCTACTGCCTGACGAAACATAACCACTGATTCTTGGGTATAGCGGATAATATCCAGAAGTTATCGCATCCACTTCCTTCTCTGTCCACCCTCATCCAGAGAGTTACTCAATGCTCCACCCAGTCAAAGGTAAGCAGCAGCACATGAAATCTGAAAGCTGCTACAAAAAAGAGTCATCCAAACAGTCCCCCCAGACCAGATAGGATCCAGTTTTTACTCAAGGTTCTTTTTGGTGCCAAAAAAGACAGGGGACTGGAGACCGATTCTGGATCTCAGCACACTGAACAAATTTGTAAAAACAAACAAATTCCGGATGGTCACGGTTCAGTCTATCCTTCCTCTTCTGGAAAAAGTCGACTGGATGTGCTCTGTAGATCTTCAAGATACGTATTACCATATAAAAATGGACAAGCGCTCAAGAAGATACCTTCGCTTCCACATAGGAGCCAGTCACTAATAATTTTGAGCACTGCCCTTTGGTCTCTGTACAGCCCCCAGAGTGTTCACCAGATGCATGACAGTGGTCATTGCTCACCTGCGACTTCAAGGATTCCAGGCACTTCCATACATAGATGACTGGCTCCACACCACCTCCACCAAGCGTCTACTAGAAGAAGCCATAAACTACACTTTGCTCACAGCACAATGCCTGGGAATCGCTATAAACTGGGACCCCAGCACAGTCTTTAGAATTCATTGGGGTACTGTTGGACACGAGGAATTGCACAGCATCTCTTCTGGATCACAGACATCAAAGAATAAGACAACAGGTTCTGCCGCTGCTCTGTCACCACAAATCTGCTCGGTCCATACTACAACTCTTGGGGTCAATGGCAGCCTTGATCACCATTGTTCCTCTGGCCAGATTCCACATGAGACTTCTCCAGTGGTTGCTCCTCACTCAGTGTTACGCTCTACAACACCCTTTGTCCTTTCAGATAAGTGTAACTCAGAGATGCAAGCATGATTTGCTCTGGTGGATGTCTCGAAACCCCCCAACAATGGTGTCGGCCTTTCAGTCCCCATCAGCCGAAATCCGCAGTGACCGTGGATGCCTCCCTGATGGGGTGGTGGTGGGGGCTATGTCAAGGAAACTCAGTCCAAGACACCTGGTTCGAGACAGATGCTCTTTTGCATATCAGTGTCCTGGAACTGAGGGTGGTGCTACTAGCATTGCAAGCATTCCATTCCATCCTTCCGTCAGGGACTATTGCGATCTAATCAGACATGTCAGTGGTCTGGTACATCAACAAGCAAGGGGACACCAGATCTTATCCGTTATGAGAATATGGCAATGGGCAATAGCTTCCAACTGCTTTCTAATTGCCATGCACATTACCGGGGGCCCAATGTGATAGCGGACAAGTTGAGCAGGTGCATTCTACAACCTCACAAGTTGTCCTTCAACCCTGTGATAGCGGGAAGAATTTACAACCGCTGTGGGCAGCCTTGCTGCGACCTATTCACCTCCCCAAATAACTACAAGTGCAGCAACTATTTTGCCCTGATTCCCCCTCGGGGACAGTCACTGAGAGATGCTCTAGTCCACGCTTGGCCCTTGGGTCTACGTTATGCTTATCCTTCTCTCCCCCTCATCTTCCAATTTCTGAAGAAAACATGGCAGTTGAAGAGCAAAGTGATCCTCATTGGGACCACTTCATTTCCAAGAAGACTGCTCTATTTGCCATGGGTTTCAACCCAAGGCTTTTGCTGAATGTAAAAATAAACTTATTTTAAATGGCTTCTTACCCTCAGCATTTGAAGAGGCTATATCTAGAGAGAAACCTCCTAAAACACAAGCCTTGCCTCCAAAACCTTCAACTTCTATGCCTTTGGAGCCATCCTAAAAGAGAGTAAAAAGAGAAACGACTTCAATCTCAGATCCAACAAAGAAAAAAATTGATTGATCCAACTTCCTCAGATCTCAGAAAAAACATATCAGATCTGACAATTTCTAGTCCTTCTATTTTAATTCACCTACCCAGAGCTAAATATTCACCTTCAGTGAATCCAGTACCCTCAAGGATCCCCTCTCCTTTTTTGGAAAGACCGAAGTCCCCTTCTATTGTCTCAACAATTTCTACCAGAAGTTTGAAAGAGGATGATGTGAAAAGAGTGTTGAGGAAGATTCTGTTGGGGCAGGGTCAGATGAGCGTCTTACTGGTTCCTACCCCTCTGGGTCAGGAGGTTGATTCTTCTACTGCACCCCTGCTATAAGTTCCTCCTTGTCTCCTTCAGCTGTCTCAGAGTCTATGAAACTGAGCCATCTGGCTTTAATCCAAAGATTGTAATATCCTTGGATCCGAAGCTTACTCTGAGTACTCCAGTCCCATCAGATCTGGAGAGCTCTCAGAGCTGAAGCTTCCCTGTCAAATCTAAGGTGTTGGAGTCAACTCCAAAGCTTTCAGAGCCATCTCTGCACCCCAGAGCCACGGCACTGAATTGCTCGGCTCTGACTTCCATTTCTGGGGGATTGCCTTCAGAGTGGGGGAAGTCTGACATCCAAAAGCTTATCTTTTTGGATCTGAGGTCTTCCTTTCCCCAGAGTGGTCTGCCTTTGAGGATTTGAAGAGGGTTTTCTCTGCCTCGGCAGAAAGGACATATCCCATCCCCTCAGATCCCAAGTCTTTTACCTTGATATCTCTGCTCTCTGAGCCTCATCAGTCTTTACCACAGGGACAGCCAGTCCGAGACCACCAGGCTTCTCAGTAGGGTATCACTATTTCTTCTGATTCCTCCCCAGAGCATCCCACTGAGGAGGTCCCTTGGAAGAAGACGTGTAAGGGGAAGCACTTGGAATCCCCATAGGAGTCAGTCAACAGAGATACAGACCTTGATAAAGGTAAAGGACCCCCATGGTCACCTCCTGAAGATTTCTCATTTAGAGATGTCCTCAAGATCCTAAAGCAGAGAGGTGGCTGGACACCTAGCAACCCTTAATCTAAGAAGTCTGTACTCCTGGAGCTTTTGGTACTGCCCATCTTCCTTCTGGGTTACTCTACCCACCGAAAAGCTTATTGAGTTAATTTCTCAGTGGAGATGGAAGGAACCCAACACAACTGAACCAATACCACAGAGACCGGACAAGATTATGGCACCACCTTTGGACAAACAGTTTTGGGGTAAGAGTGTGTCCGTTGATGCCATGGTTGTGGCGGTGGCCACCAAAAAGGAACTTGTTGAAGAGAGTTTACTGTTCATCCCCCTAACAAGGAGTCTATGATGGACAGATTTGGGAGGCATGTCTGTTTCAGCAACCTTCGTCTTAAGGTCGCTGAATTATTTGGCACATTTTACAAGATTGCAGAGGGATTTGATTAAGGAACTATCAAACACCCTCTCAGGTTCCATCTCTGCAGAGGTCCAATCATCCATGACTTCTCAGTTGGCTACGCTACAATCTATTTCGAATTCATCCTTGAAGCTCATTTTGAATGTAGTCAGAGAAACCTCAAGGGCTCCAGGTTCAGGCATTTCCATCGGGAGATATACCTGGATGTGCTCATGTGATTTTGCAGAGCCCTTCAAGTAGTTGTATGTCAATACTGATTTTGACAGCACCTCTTTGTTTGGCCCCAAAGTGAAGGACATATTATCCAGGTATGAAAAGGGTGGAAAGACCGTGTCTGCCATGGGCATACATTTTTCGACACCTCAAAGATCCTTTTATAGGAATCGGAGGTGGTCAAAAGATGTGGTTCAAAAAATCCCAGGGTCCTTTCCAGGACACATGTGGAGGTAGTTGCCCCAGGGCCTGAGAAGGGAACTCCAATGGTCGACGCCATCCCCATGGCAGGGGTGGCCCGCAAAACCAAGGGTCCAGAGATTCTTTCTTTGACAGACCTTACCAGTGCTCCTGAAAGGAAGCCCACTTGTTAACCACTTAAGGCAATCAGTGGTCGATTATCCCTGTACCAGAGAGCCTAGCTAGACATAAAAAATATACTTAGATGCAAAGGATTATTTCCAGAGGTTATATAATACCCTTTTCCCTTCCACCTCCAATCTTAAGAAAAATCCCTGATGTTCCACTTAGTCAGAGGGAACAAGCAGCAATTCAAATACAAAAGCTGCTAGAAAAAAAACTCATCCAAGAGGTTCTGCCAGACCAGATAGAACCTGGAACTTACTCAAGGTTCTTTTTAGTGCCAAAAAACAGGGGACTGGAGACCAATTTTGGATCTCAACCACTTAAACAAGTCAGTTTGACATGTCAAGTTTCAGATGGTCATGGTTCAGTCCATTCACCCTTTTCTGGGCAAGGATGACTGGATATGCTCAATAGATCTTCAGGATGCATATTATCCCATGAAAATGAACAGACAATTCATAAGGCACTTACTCTTCTGTCTGGGAGCCAGTCATTACCAGATCAGAGTTCTGCCCATTAGCCTAACCACAGCATCCAGGGTGTTCACCAAATTTATGGCAGTTGTAGCAGCTCACTTGAAACTGCAAGGATTCTAGGTGTTTCCATATCTAGACTACTGGCTCATTACCACCCTGACCTGGCATCAGTAAATAAGGGAAAGTGATCAAGTTCTCGAGAAGTGTTCTCATCTGGGGATAATCATAAAAGACAACATGTCTCAAATGGGACCCAACTCAGCATTTAGAATTCTTAGGAGCACTGTTCAACACAAAGTCAATGATAGTGTCACTGCCTCTCCTCAAGGGTTAAAACTCTAAGATCATAGGTCAGAAAAATAATCTGCAGTACCAAGATTTCAGCCCACTTGGTCCTTCAAGCTCTAAAATCAATGTTAGCAACAATAACACCAGTGCCTTTAGCCAGATTTTACACGAGGATTCTACAATGGATGCAAGCAATGCAGTGGTCGATACTTTACCAACCCATGTCAACTCTGATACGAATCACTCACATATGCAAGAGAGATCTCAGGTGGTGGAGTCAATCAGATCAGGTTCTGCAAGGCCACCCATTCATTCCCCCTTGGCCCAAGGTCATAGTTTCCACAGATGCTTCACAGCTGGGGTGGGGGGTCACTTTCTGGGGAAAACAGTCCAAGGCACTTGGTCCCCCAAAGAGGCCAACTTGCATATCAGTGTTCTAGAGATGAGAGCAGTGCTTTTAACATTGCAGGCCCTTCAGGATGCTCTCTCTTTAGGGACAATTGCAGTTCAAACTGACAATATGTCAGTAGTTTGGTACATCAACAAACAAGGAGGGACCAGATCTAACCCCTTGTGTCAAGAAGCACTCATAGTGTGGCAATGGATGAGCTCATCCAACTGCTTTCTCATTGCAACGCACATTCCAGGGAAGTTCAGTGTGATAGCAGACAAGCTGACTAGGTTAATTCTTCTGCCTCACGAGTGGTCTCTCAACAAGAATGAGATGGAAATGTTTTTTCGCCAGTGTGACATTTTTGCTTCTCCCCTAACAACAGATGCAGCAGCTACTTTGCCTTAATTCCCCATGGGGGGGGGAGCACCAAGGGATGCTCTACTTCACGATTGGCCCCCCCAGTGTACTTTATACAGACCTACCAATCCCGCTAATTCCGAAATTCCTACAGAAAACTGCTATGTTGAAGAGCAAAGTGATCCACATTGCACCCTACTGACACCGACAGATTTGGTTCCCCTTCCTTTGGTCTCACTTACTTCACCATCCTTGGATTCTGGATCCAGTTCCAGACCTCCTCTCTCACCTGACAGGCATTATCCAGCCAGACATATCAAATCTCAGTCTGATGGCCTAGCTTTTCCAATTCCATTAATAGCCAGACAACCTATGCTGTCTTACCCTGTCCAAAATATACTTATTTTCACAAAAACCTTCAACACGTAAACTCTATTCCAGTAAATGGAAAAGATTTGTGTATTGGGCACATCAAAATCACATTGAACCTTTTTCAGCTCCTATACATAACATCCTTGAATTTTACCAATTACTTGAATTTTTTTTAAAGGAGTTAATTTCTCAACCTTTAAAGTTCAGTTAGCAGCAGTATCAAATTTCACATTAGATTTGAAGGTTGCTCAGTAAACTCTCATGAGCTGTGTAGAGCTTTCATGAGAGGCATTCTATTTTTAACACCTCTCTTTAAAGACCCTACTCCCCCATGCCACCCCAATCTGGTACTGGAGGCACTTAAAGATTCTTCCTTTGAGCCAACAGCTAAGTGTGACCTTAATTATCTTACATGTAAATGGGTTGTCTAGTAGCCATTACATCTGCTAGATTTATTTCAGAATTCAAGCATGGTCTTCAAAACCTCCATGCTTGATTTTTCACAAAGATAGAGTTACATTACAAACAAATGCATTCTTTCTTCCCAAGGTGGTATCAGAATGCAATATCAATCAGTCCATTAATTTGCCAGTTTTCTTCCCCAAATTTACTAACAAAGTTGAATATGTTACATTTACTGGACAGGCACAGACAATTATATTTTTATCTGCATAGAGCAAAAGATATAAGAAAGACAGACCAGTTGTTTGTTTCCTTTGCTGACTTGAAATTGGGAAAACCAGTTGCCAAGTAACTTTAGCCAGGTGGCTAACTGATAGTATATCATTTATTTCTAAAAGTATTAGTTCATTCAACTAGATCCATGGCAATGTCTTCAGTTTTTCTTTCCAGGACATCCGTGGACAACATATGTGCAGCAGCTACTTGGGCTACACCACATGCCTTTGTTACTCATAACAAACTGGATCTGGTCTCCAGAGGTAGCACATAATTTGGTTCAACTGTGCTCAGGAACATCCTTCCTTTGGTCCACACAGGATTTTATGTAGCTGGGGACTCTGTCCCAAAGGTTGAGGATAGAATGAAAATTTACATCAGATAAATAAGTCATGTACTTAGCATAATGCTCCATTTGTGTTGTCTATTTACATTCTTTCTCAACTTACCACCCACCAACCCCTGTCCTTTTCAAACTTCTGGAAGAATAAGTCTTTAAGGGACATCATTATTCTTTGTATAGAACTTCCGGTATAGTCTTTTCATGTATTGACTGCATGCTAGTTTTCACCTGTCTTATCTATGCTTAGGTAATTTTTCCTTTCGGACAAAAAACTCAGCAACAAGATCTGAAGTAACTTAAATTTGGTGCATTATGGAAAAGAG